>NC_091821.1:142973570-143171070 GCF_038994185.2 Dermacentor albipictus | reverse complement strand
CCGGAAGAACCGATTGGCACAAGCGTTAAAGGGCTCTTTTGGCGCTTTGTTCGGAAACCGACAAAAGCGAGCTGTGCACAATAGCGGGCGGTGTTTAACTATGGACATCGGTGGCGCTTTGATGTTGTCGGTGTGCGTTAGAAGCATATTGCTCTCTCTCTTCTTGCTTCATTGTTGGAGTGCTTCTAGTTTTGTTTAGTTTGTCTTAAACTGATCTCTCGCTCCATTTTTTTTTCTCGTTTCACCTTCTTTTCTGACTAGTGCGCAGATATATAGACAACAGTGCTGCGCGCATGATGCTGCGTGTGGTCACCCCTACGGCCGCCGGTCCACGCTCCTGCATTGTTTTCTTCGGCACGAGGTGCACCGAATCTCGCGGCGTTATTTTGTGTGTGCCTGTTTGCATCCGCCACCGGAACTGCTGTTTACCTACGGCGAAAAGAAAAGCGCGCTCTCCGGAGAGCTGTCTTTTTTTGACGCGGCCACCTTCACTGTTGGCGCACGCACTTCCTGCTCTTTGTCCCTCGTCGCCCGGAGCTCTTGGCGGCGCGTGCGGCGAACAATACGGGCCGCGGGCCTAATGTCCATTCTCCCCGAGCGTCCCGTCATTCGCTTTCGGCGCCTATAACGAAATCGTTCCTCCGTGGTAGCAGGGCGAGCGCCCGCTGTTCCCTAGAGGCGCGAGTCTTTTATTTTTCGTCGTCTCTCGGCCTCGTTCCTCCGGCGGAATTCCGGCCGACCCTCGGGGACCTCCGGCGGCGAAAGGCGAGCCGCGATGAAAGCGGCTAAGTGCGGATGCGAGCTTTAAAAAAAGGTTGCGCGGAACGAGAGCTCACCTGAGATGAAGGGAAGGGTATCTGATCGCTAATGAAATGGAACGCGATTATCACTCCCTCTCAGACACGCACACTTTCTTCAGCTATTTCCCGTCGTCAGCCGTACTCAGTAGATCCGTTGTGCCGGATTCTCCGAAACGCCGTGCGGATGTGGCGACTGAGAAACTTTGGCAATATACACATCATTAGCGGGTACGAAAAAGCAACCTGCGACCCGGCGTGATGGTTTCGGTGGCTAATGTGTTTTGCCCCGCTGGAGGTCATTGTCTTGATGAGCCGTGGGTAGGTGCCTTTCGGCACCCTCCACACTTCATTGGGCGCGAAATACGTAAGCGGTCGTGTGGATGCTGTAGAGCCCATGTGGTCTAAATTAGTCCGGACGCCTGAAGCGAAGTGCACCTATGAATGTGGCATTAAATCAAAACGCGCAATGTAACAATGCACTTAAGAAGCATCAATGTACGTAATATTTACATACGCATTGATGCGCGTTTCTCAGTCTCTACAGCTGTTTATTTTCAACATGGTGTAACAGCAGCATGGTGTAAGTCGGCGGACGAGGAAGCGGAAGTGAGAGATCAAAATGGGTCTCACGGCAAGCTCACTAAGTTATTCCGAGAAAAACAAATTTGAGAGCATTTACACGCTTTTGTGGGCAGTCGGTACAGCAACAAATTTTTACAAGTAAGACCTGTTCCTGGGCGCGCCATTCATAGCTGCGCGTGACGGGTTCCTGGCTACAAAATACATCTGTGGATGATGCTGCTACAGTGGGACAAAACGTTTTCTCTTTGTATAGTTAAGATTAGGAAGAGCTGTATTCCTTAAACTGGGTGAGTTTCCTTCTTTGAGACTAGGACCCCAAATGTAGGCGTTGTTCACACCCTTCTCTCTATCCCCACCGTCGCCCTTCATAACATTATTTCTCGGCCCTTCCCCTTCGCCGGTGCACAGCATCCGGCGAAATATTTCTACCGAAGATCGATGTCTATGCCTCTTCCTAAATAAATGCCGGAGTAGACAGTATATCTGAAGGCGCCAAAGAACTATCGACCCTAAGCCTGTAATTCTGGAGTATTTAGACGCGCCTACATTTACGGGGCCAGTAAAACGTTACGGCACAAGTTTGTGTTTCGACCTAAGTCGAGGAATAGAAATAGAGAAAGCCGTGGGTGAAATGGTAGTGAAAATAACGCAACTGCACTTACTAGGAAGAAAGTATAGCGTGCCCATAGAGCCACCTGTATAAAGTACCAAGTAGGACTGGCGATTTACTTCGTGAAACCACCGTGGTGACTTAGCGGCTATGGTGTTGCGCTGCTAAGCACGAGGTCGTGGGATCAAATCCCGGAAGCGGAGACTGCATTTCGATGAGGACTAAATCCGAAAACGCCGGTGTCCCGTGCATTGGGGGCACGTTAAACATCCTCTGGTGGCCAAAATTAATCCGGAGTCCCTCTCTACGGCATGCCTCATAATAAAATCGTGGTTTTGGCACATAAAACCCCAGAATTACATTCAGTTCAATTTACTTCGTGCTAGAAAGCGTAGATGAGCAACTGTTATAAGACAAGATCAATGCTCATAAAAAATAAGACAGGCAGGACCATTTGGTGATGGCCGCGGTCAACATCTATATCCCTTCTATTACCAGCCAGAGACAGGTACTCTCTTCGGTGGGAGGTATGACATTCTCCCACCGAAGAGTTTAAGACAAACTTCAGTGCACTTAAACATGATGGATGAGAATAAACGAACCGATATGAAAGAGCAGTACTTCTCGTCCGGCGTATTTTATTGCGCCTAAGTTTTTCTTAGTCTAGAAGTTGCACCAACTAGCACAATCGTCCTCATTAACCGTAGAGTACTGAAGTCGAACATCCAGAGCGCCGAGACCATCCATCCTCAGTGCACCAATAACATATTGCTGCGACATGCTGTTTACTACGAGGACGCTGCCATAGGTCATCAACAACGGCAGAGTAGGTAAACATAACCACTCTAGATTCATAATCTCAAAAACTGCCTTCAAGATCAAGCCTCAAGGTGCCTATCTGCAAGCAACAACAACAAAAAAAGTTTCGCCCAAAGTGGCGTTAGATAATGGCCGAGAAGAAAGGAGGTTAACCGAGGGGCCCGATTTTTATTAATCATATCGTAAGAAGCCAATGAATACTGACAATAAAGAAATGACAAATAAAGAAATGATAAATTAATGGAAATGAAAGTGGATGAAAAAACAACTTGCAGCAGGTGGGGAATGATCCCACATCTTTCGCATTAGGCGTGCTATGCCCTACCAATTGAGCAACCGCGGCGCCATTTCTCCATCCACTTTTTGGGGTATTTATGTTTCCTAGTAGAACCCTGGGTAGAGCATCCCACGCGTAATGCGAAAGACGTGGGATCGTTACGCATCTGCGGCAAGTTGTTTTTTCATCCGCTTTCATTTCCATTAATTTATCATTTCTTTATTTCATTTATTAAGTGCAAGTAATTTCCCATATATGTTGTCCTTGGTTAAACCTGGCGCAAACCTTGGTTAAACCTTGGTTAATCCTTGGTTAAACCTAGGCATAAGCAATGATTAACTGGTTTAACGTCTCATTTAGTAAAGAAACCTAGGCGTAAGCAATGATTAACTGGTTTAACCTTTATCGAACGAAAACCGCGACAAAACAAACATCGTAGTTCTCAAACTATCCAGCTTTCGAAAGCTAGCTTGAGCTCCGAGCATTCTTGGAGGAGAATCTGCGGCAGGTTTTGAAGCATAAAATGGACGTAGCGCGAAGCCAGTGATAGATGATGCAGCGCAAAGTAAGAAAGCGCACGAGCAACTACACCAACAAGCATCCGCACGAAGTGGCTAGCGAAGCAACGACCAACATGAAAACAACAAGCGGCAATCGTTTGATCGTTCCCTTCGAGGCGCGGAAACGCGACGTCATAGACAGAATGAGCAAACAAAACAAGTAGCGCTGTAAAATGTGTGCGACGTCATCCGCACTGTTGTTGTTGTTGTTGTTGTTGTTGTTGTTGTTGTTGTTGTTGTTGTTGTTGTTGTTGTTGTTGTTGTTGTTGTTGTTGTTGTTGTTGTTGTTGTTGTTGTTGTTGTTGTTGTTGTTGTTGTTGTTGTTGTTGTTGTTGTTGTTGTTGTTGTTGTTGTTGTTGTTGTTGTTACATACCACCATGTCCCCTTCGACTCCTGAAGACACAAGGAATATATGAACACCAATTAAATCTTCTTAAGACAAGTTCTTTAAGCTCATTGGGACGCGTAATAGTGGCCTGAAGAATCCCACCTAATCATCTTGTGCCCTGGCGACCCCATTTTCTCTGACCTTCAACTTGAGCGAGCGTTAACTTACGTTCCATTTACTTCTGCTTCATGAAACGAGACTGTGGCACTACAGGTTGATAATTTTATCCCCCATGAGTAGGTGCACCCCTCACTTCGAGCAACGTGTGCAGTAAGAGGAAGGGCAAACACTATGAACAGCCAATGCAAATGCTGCAACGTAGGATCGCCTCCTGGTGGCAGCATGCGGTTACCGGAAGACACAACGGAACGGCGACTGCAAAGCACCTTAATTCAGCTGAAAGACCTGCACTACAGCTATCGCTCTAAATTGCAGAGCACAACTACCACGTTGGGAACGTGTACAACCTACGCCAGCCCTATTTTTGATCCGCGCTTATTCAGAAGGCCGTCACAGCATAAGTCAGTTGGCGAGCGTGTCTGCGAGCAATGCAATATTGCCTTCTACTCTACCTTAACGGCCACATGATGTTTCATGTCGCTCGGCCACCCTCGGATGCTAACCGCGGTACCTTCGAGTGTGAAATACAAAGAAAAGATGCATTATTGCTTTATTATTTTGCCAAATCGCCGTGATGGTATACCGGATAGAATAGGCATGTGCGGCAGTGAGCAAAATGAACAATTTTAGAAACGGTGCGCAGGTAATGCAATGCGTAGAGCCGATAACCTTCGATCAATCAAGGTAACAGTATCATCCTTTAGGTGTGTGATCGCGTTTTTTGTGTGTGTTTCTTTAGGATTATTCAGCGAAACTTCGCATTCATGTCCAAGGACCAATTAGCCTAGACGCAACCGTTTATTAGTGCAACAGAATTGACGCGAAACTGAGGAAAACTCAGTTGAGAGCGACTTGTTTTAGGTGGAGTGATGACGTGTGCAAATTTGCAAGCCTACAGTGCAGTCGGGTGAACTGCTACATACATGTGAACAGACATAAAGGAACACAGTGAACAGTAACAGATGCTCATGAATAATAATAATAATAATAATAATAATAATAATAATAATAATAATAATAATAATAATAATAATGATGATGCTGATGATGATGATGATGGAGTACGCGATATTCACAAAACTGAAGCGGAGGAAAGGGCTAATATAGGTGACGCAGAGCCCCTTTTAAAGTGGCCTCGACAACTTCCCCGCTCGTCCTCCGTTGCTTTTCACGCACAACCTGGTAACAGGAACCTTAATTTAATCATCGAAGATGACCACTGGTGTTTTCATCACTGAGGCCCGGTGCAGCACATGCTCGCACGTGCTCCAGCGAGCCACGCATTGATAAGGCAGGACGAGAGCGTCTGCGGGAGGAAGACAGCACAAGAAAGTTGCAAGAGGACAAGCAAAGAGCGCGAGAGGCGTCGTACGGCTCGTTTATTTCTGCCTACGGATAAGCTTAATTCACGACATTTTATCAACTTTGGGGCTATCCCCTTATGTGTCACTTCGAATGTTTCCAGGGAGCGCTGAGAAGAGCATAACCAATTTATGGGTGGCCAGAATAATTTATTAGGCACCCTTCGCCTTAGCAATTTTAGGCCGCAGTGTATGAACCTGAAATGGCAACAATGCCACTTACAACGAGCTCGCGCTCTATCGGCTAAGTTTCTTGATTTTTCTTGCCCAATAAAACTAATAAAAAAACGAAAACTAAACAAACTAACTATACACATGGGCACAAAATTTTCCTATGCATGTTTCTCGACATTTGTGACAGATTACCAGGAAATGTTTTAGAAATTATGTGATTGAAATTATATATTAATAATTACTTAGCCACAGTTGAAATGCTCCCACCTAAAATAAGCAACTAAGAACATATATTTGACTCAAACTGCCATTTCGAATGATGCCGTGATATGCATCTCGACGCTACCAAACAAGCTCCATTTTAACAATTACTCATCTTCATCTTTTATCACACTGCCATCCTGATTACAGAGTAGATTCCACGGCGCGCCACGAATAACTCTGCTCTTTTCATGAGACAGACGTATTTCTGCACTTCGCCCTTCCGCACTGTCTTTCTGAACTCTTCCTTTCGCTTTCCATCCGAGATATTCCATTTCCGAAGAAACATACTCTGCGCCGGCCATTTCCGGCAGGTTTTATTTCTTCTGACCAAATTTAGTTCATGCAAGAGAAGTCTTCTGTCTCGTTCGCCATACATAATAATGTAATTTTAAGCTTCTTTTAGAGCTCCGTTTGCACACCAATACTTGCTAGCTTAAGTTAAATACATCCTTAAACTCTTCTGATTCTTAATGATTTCGGTACAGTACCTACTGACTTGTGCATGAAAATAATAATATGCCGGCGGCTACTTCGCATACTTAAAGACCTGGTATGAGGCTGTTGCCGTATTGCTCATGATCACTGAGAGAAAAGAAGACCATCATTTTCTATGAACTCATTTACCGAGAAAGCTGAAGGCTGTCGCAAAGGGCACCGTTATCGTGATAAGGTGGAAGCTTGGGCGAGTTGGTGATTCAATATCGACATGTGTGCACAGCGCAAAAGATGAGGACTGAAGGAAGAACGCAACACAGGCGCTTACTTCAACTGATCTTTATTGGGGAAATCAGCAAAACCATATACATGAGCAAAAGTAATGAAAAACAACTCATGCATTATGACACGCATGAACCTCTATTGCGTCCCAGCAAGATACTTGATTTCGTTTTTGGTGAGGGCAATAGACGGCATGCTGATGCAAAGGTCACCCAGTCGCTCTATCTTGTCAGCCTCTATGAGTTCACGTGTAAGCTGTTCTCGGTGTTTCGAAATTACGACGCAGTTTTCAAATTCAGGGTCACAAGGGCAGTCTCTGCAGTGAATGCCAAGATGACCTTGCACGGCGGTGTAAACGTTGTACAAATGCTCTTTCAATCGCTCATTTAAAGATCTGCCTGTTTGGCCAACGTATTTCTTTCCGCAAGTCAGGGGAATCATGTAAACCACACCCAGGGCGCATGCTCGAAACCACTTCCTATGGTTGGCAGTGCAAATATTTCGTCGTTTGTCATGAGCATTCACACGCCTACAGAGCATTGATAATTTTTCCGGGGCAGAAAAAACAACTTTAACATCTACTTTACAGCCTATCTTCTTCAACCTGTGCGATATCTTGTGCAAGTAAGGGAGCACCGCGACTGGCTTATCGTCTCTGGCAGCGCAGTCAGCTGGTGCTTTGCCTACCAGCTTGATTTTCATTAATAACTTTTCTGCTACTGAAACTAACAAAAGTTCGGGGAACCCAGCATGTGTTAGGCTGGAATCCTGTGCATGGAGAATGCGCGTTAAAGAGTGGAAGCAAGACTTATTGAAGGTATTTGTGAAGCCAAGATTTGCAATGCCCCGTTTAACCAGCTTGAAATGGGCCGACAGATCAGACAAAAATGGCTTGTTCCCTCTGGGCTCGTACATCCAGCACAAGTGATCTCTAGAGATACTAAGTCGCAAATCTAAAAACCGGCGTGCCCGAGGTTATTCGCGACAACAAATCACGATGACAGGCCAGACGGTGCTGACAACGTGGTCGCCAATGGAAGTGCGTGCTGTTATCCGGTATGAATGGGCACCCGTTCCCTGCATTGAAAAGCTCACTCTCGGGACGTCATTTCCAAAATAATGCTGAGGTGGAGCAGGATGCGCGACGATTACTTGCATCGCAGGGCACCGAGTTTTACCAGAATGGTTTTTTTTCAAACTGATTGCACGGTACGATGAATGTCTGAACGTCGGTGACGACTATGTGGAATAAGGGCGCAAGGTGTGTAGTTCATCATTTCTTTGTCAATTACGTTTCCGTGTGGAAATAAATGACGAAACTTACTTTCGGAACGTCCCTAGTACATGCAAAGACGACACCACTATAAGTATAGTGCCCGAAACCTTCAAATGTTACAAGTACTAATATCCACCCAGTGGTTAGCGTTAGCCGTTACCAGTTCTGTGCTTAACATTCCCAAACAACGCAGATGCTTTTAGAGACGCGAAAGCGCCGTGCGGTGGTTTAATTTTTGGCTACATAGCGTTTTTTTTTATGTGCACGGAACTCGAGGGTTTTGCATTTGGGCATCGTGAGAATGCGTTCACCGTGGCAGGGAGTCGAACCCGCAATGCCGCCCTCATCCGACAATGCTATAACCACTGACTCATTGCGGTGGCAAACTATAGAGAGACTTATAGAAAGGTGATCAACCAGCCAGGACAGTCTACGATCGCTGGCGAAGTTAACATAGAGATGTCTGACAAAGCCGTAGGTTACTTGTCTGCCATTGTCTGTGACAACGCGTCGTACACGCACACACAAAAAGAAATACGATTCAGTTAGATTCTTAGCACACCTTCGTTGCAATAATATGTGCACAGGCTTTCGGCGCACCTTGTTTCACGTGTTCCGCGCAGTTTAGCCTCTTTTTACTGCGCACGAGGTCGCTTGACCTCAACGAGTCTCTCGAAGCTCTAGCGTATTGTGCATTTCGAGAGACAGACCGCGCCGTGATGTGGGCAGCGGCGCCGAAAGCTCGTCTCCGTCACTAGTCCGCGGCCGCAGCCTCCTTACACAAACGCGCACGCAGCAACTACGAGCTCTTACGAACGAGCCCTCCGTTATAACGGTCGTCATCTGCCCTGCTGTGGCTTCTGGAACGCACACGTTCCTGCTTGTCCTGCAGTATGCAGAGGGTCACAAAGCGATGCCCTCCTGACACGACATGCTATTAAGGCCATTCGGATGCACGGCATCGATGGGCCATGCACGCGCGCGCCGGAGAGGCGCGTATGCGTTTACAGTGCCTCTTACAAACAACGTATATCACAATAGAGGATCGAAAATTAGCCTGCGAAATCACAAGTCAGATAACAAATTTAGTGTGCTACAAATCAACAGCCTATTTTCTTTTGTTACCAACGGTTCTCATAAGCTGCGTGAAGATGTCTATTAAAAATTATTTGTTTCTGCGGCCGCCACTTCGCATACAACACCTCTCAGCACCGCTCTACATTTGTATCGAGAGACTTGTCTCGAGTTGCTGAACTTTCTCGGCCCGTGGTGAAAAGGTGCGTTCACGTTGAGCGCAACCAAGGCGCTTCCGCTCATCCTGACACCTACAGGATTTCACGAGAATGCAAGGGGGTTCATTTTGTGCATGCGTGTTGTTTCTCGGCAGTGAGTGCGCGAGTATTTACTGGCGTGCATCTCGTCGTCTTTCACTCGCCATCTGTAGCAGCACGCCAGCTATTCAGTCCAGGTTAACACATATCTAGTTTCTACTAAAAAATAACGCATGCTCCTCTTCTACAGACGTATGCGCTTTCCAAGTATACATATAGCGTTACGCCCAGATTGTTTTAACATGGAACGCACTTTCGTCCCACTACAAGTGGAAACTAATAATATAATATAATATTTGGGGTTTTACGTGCCAAAACCACTTTCTGATTATGAGGCACGCCGTAGTGGAGGACTCCGGAAATTTTGACCACCTGGGGTTCTTTAACGTGCACCTAAATCTAAGCACACGGGTGTTTTCACATTTCGCCTCCATCGAAATGCGGCCGCCGTGGCCCGGATTCGATCCCGCGACCTCGTGCTCAGCAGCCCAACACCATAGCCACTGAGCAACCACGGCGGGTAAGTGGAAACTGGTGACACCTTCCGATGGAGGCATTTGTATTTGACTGGTTATAGGCTGGTCAAATAAACAGAGCGCCCAACATGAATGCCTAATGAAATCGCGAGTGACTGCAGATCTAGTGCATGCGTACTACGTGCCCGATGCGCTGTCCGCACTTAGATGCCACGGCGTTCATAGTCTGTCAGAAAAATGAGAAGCTGCAGTTTCCATCCTGCAGTGAAGTATATTATTTGTTCATTTAAAGTCGAAAGAATAGCTCCGCAGAGGGAGTTGAAATCGTTCATCGTGCGAGCGGCAAAGTTCACTATATAACAAAAGGATATTGGCAGACCCGGTCACTCCGTTGCAGCGCGTTCGACAGTAATATGCAAGGGAAGAGCAGCGCCGTTATGGCTCCCACTTCGTCACTGCTCATGCTTTCATGCTGAGTTGAAATAGACTCAGATGACGATTTTTGCAGATACATGCAGGTTGAGACCCCTTGACCAGTGAAGTAAAACCGAGTTAAATAAAATGGAATAACGTCATACTTCACAACGAGCAGATTGAAAGTTGAAGCCACGCCTGACGTGCACTCAATAGGCCGAAATGCTGCTGTTGTGTTTGTATATTTTTCCATTTTCCTGGCGCGCCCAAGAAAAACTTCCGCGCTGGGGTGAAGCCCAGAGGTCTGCGAGTAGCGTGATCAATCGAGGAACATCCTGGTTTTCGCTCCAGTGAGTCAGCAAAAACAGGTGGACATGTTTCACAACGAAGCACTTCCTCAGCGACAGGACTGTGCGTCCGACAGCACTATGTCCTCGTCCGTGACGCCATCACCGGGTGCACCGGTTCAGTGGACGCAGAAAGCATTGAACGGATGTCGCGCGGACGCTCCGCGCTCATGCGCGACAACTCAACAGAGCTGGCTGTGTCCCGTAGCTTGCATCAATGTAAATATTTGGCACGCTTTCGGTGTTTGAATATAATTGAAAAATTATGAGCTTCATCGCTGACCGCGCTAGTCTCCCAGAGTAGATTTTATTTACGCCATGTGTTTCAGTCACCACATTCAGTAATCACATCAGACAAATCACATACTGTAAGTATACATGACAACGAGATATGTTAACCTTCCCCCTATTAAAGAAGCTGTATTCTCCTAACATAATTTTTATAGCGAATGATCTTGGTAAAATGTTTGCAGTGATTTCATTTTCATAATTATAGTGTCCATTCTGGTTCACGTGCAATATAATTCTTGTTAATGCATGCAGTATTTATAATCTAACGAAATATGAATGAATGAAATGAATAGCATTCATTTTTATTACCGATTTGTTACTCACTTTCACTTCTCCCACTTCCCACATAGCTTCTCACGATGCCAACCAAAGATGCAACATCACCAACACGCCCGTTCAGCCACCGCCGCGACCTTATCTCCCTTGGGCTTGTATACGGAACCTAAAGGCAATGCCGAAAATGACCACCACGATGGAAATTCGCCTAGAGAGCCCATATAATTGCTATCGCAGTAATGCATTGCTCGCGTAGCGCGAACAAGGGGCTGCCACTCAAGCAGAACGGAGTCAACACCCTCAATTCCTGTTCTCCCCTAGTGTGTGCAATCTTTCATGAGTGTCGACAAAGGTGCCTCAATTATATTTTTATAAGATTCGACACCTCGTACGAACGCAGCATGGGTTTCTCGTTCGTTTAATATAACTACGATCACGCTTGCACCGCCCGATCTTTAACATTTTACGTAGACTTTTATTTGACAAACAGCCGTTCTTGAGCAATGCATCATATTAAAGAGCGGAAAATTACCCTCTGTGTCTAACCAGGAAGCAGGTAAAGTACGATTCTTTTATGCATAATCGGTATATCGAACGCACGTGTATCGAATGCGCTCATCGCCATCGGCCTTTCCGAACCTAACCACCATTACCTCGTTTCATTGCCTAGTATGTCCCGTTACGTACTCCCTCTATGCTTGTTGTCATCACTCTTTTTTTCTTTCATGCGACTTTCTCTTTGTCGTCAGAATATATACTTCGCTCTCCGACACACGGCTCTGATTTTCACAAGCCAAAAAATTTAACCTGATCCCAGTGATCGCGCTGCGCTTAATTCATGGTTAATCGAAGGCCAACTTCAAATTATAATGGTTAGTGGCTAATGCCAGGCTGACCAATGGAGCAGAAATTTCATTTGACAGGGTTCTTTATCACCACATGAACACTGAAGTGCGGTGTTCTCAGTGAGACAACCGAAGTTTATTCAAATCTGCTTGAACCCGTCGTGGTTGCTTAGCGGCAATACGGCGGCGGCATTTCGATGGGGGCGAAATGCGAAAACACCCGTGTACTTAGATTTAGGTGCACGTTAAAGAACTCCAGGTGGTCCAAATTTCCGGAGCCCCCACTACGGCGTGCCTCATTATCAGAAAGTGGTTTTGGCACGTAAAACCCCATAATTTAATTTTTTAAATCTGCTTGAAACCACATGTGTGAAGTCCGTCCATGCTTAAGAACAGCGCAATATTGGAAGCTAAAAGCAATAACCCTATCGCCTTGCAAATTGGCATAGATGTTGCTACATTCACCCGCACAACACCGGAGTGGCCGTTGTGTCCCAGGAATGCACGTTGGCCCGTTATCGGAGCTTGCAACATGCGCGGAAAACACTGGCACTGTTGGCATCCGTCCGTTGGCACTCGGCAGGGAGAGCGTTATGACACGAAGAAGCGCGACTCGAGGGATTCTGAGGCAATCGCCGCACCGATATGCGAGCAGCCATCAGTGCGAGGTGCGGCGTCGGGGTGCGCACGACAGCGCAGGGGGTGGACCAAGCGCCGGGCTCGCAGGTCGAACGAGTCCTTGGGGAGCGAGGTTACGCGTTCGAGCACGAGCTCGTTACCGCCATCACGTGAGAACAATGGTGGGTTGCTTCATAACGAAGAAACAATCAGCGCAGCTGCGCCAAGCGCGCACAATGGCTGCGCCGTGAGGCCCAAGACTGGGTCAGCATCCCTCGGAGGCTGACCTCCGGCCCGAGCGCGCAAGGAGCTTTCCGCGTCGGGCCTTGGATGTGGCTGTCCGTTAGGCGTGATGAATGGCTGAGCTCAATCAAGGAGGGCCACTCTCCCGAACGCCGGTGTGACTGCCGACGCTCGGACAATCCCAGCGGTGGTGCGTCGGCTGCTCCAACGAGTCCTCGTTGGCGCCTCGGAAGCATTGTCGCTGATTCCACTTACCGCCCGGCACGGTGTGTGTGCGGCGCGTCGCTGCCCTGTTGTAAGCTACTGGGCGTCCGCAGCCTTGTGTCAGTCCCCGCCCGCTTCTTGAGATGCGTCGGTTGGCTTTATAGTTGGATAATCACGCAGCAGGCCCCATCATCTCCCCTTTAGCGCAGCGCTCATGAACATGTTCCTGTTCCTTCAGCAACAAACGTCAGCAACAAAACATGATGTATTTATAAACGTCTTGTGCAATATTTCTGTCTCTTGCACTTTCATTTGTTTGTTTATTTATTTACTTTTGCTGTGTGCATTGTCTTCATGAAGGGACCACCGCGGTGCTTCCATATGCAGGGCCACACATTTTAACGGTTAGCCAATGAGGTATCACCACGTCGAAGATGAGGTGGGTCTCGTCTGACTGATCCAACGGTAAGTTAGGTATGACATCATGTGAGAGAACATATGCAGGTAACCAGATATCTTTGATAAAGAATTTAATTATTCTTTCGGCACCATCCGAAAGACGGTAAGTAAGGGCCGCACAGCGCGCGAGAATATGATAAATAGTTATTAAGTGGTGGCGAGGAAAGGGAGAGTACAAGGACGTCGAGGTAGTTGCATCTATACTAAAGAATCACTGTCTCTGCTGGTATTCTACAGCCTTGGCCAAGTAAGGTGAAGTGAATTGACGGAACGTAGTCTCTATACTCAGCCAATATGAATCCTGAGGTCAAGAAGTTAAAAAAATAATTTAAACCTTAGCTGCGTCTTTGACTCCCTGCTGTCGACACAGAGTGTCGAAGCTTCTAGAGAACACTCCCCCTACTGTGTAGATCTGAAGTACCATATTCATCCAGCATACAGTGCAGAGATACGCATACGTGCTCCTCCGTGGTTAACTGTTCTGGGGGCCACACAAATAAACAGTTAGCAGCGCGGGTTCTAAGCCGGTAGCTTGCTAATCAGAACACACGCACGCAGATTGGGAAGTGCGACGGCGAGTCAGTGTAGCCACGTGTTAACATAGTTTACCTGTAAACATTATCACTTGCAAGGTTTCGGTTGCCCCTGCGAACACCTCCGTAAGTGGTCAATATTGTTTTTGTTTTTGTGTGTGCGTGTGACGAAAAGTTCGTCCAACGTCTCAATATACCATCATCTATAAGTACCTTCGACGGATCCAGCAGTATGTTTATGGAAGTATGTCCGACCTTTATCGTTGTTTTTGTCATGTTTGAGGATTGGATACGTTGGGCGTAAGCACGCTGAACACGGAACGTGACTTGAAGCGCGCTTAGCAGAGCTAACTCTACGTAGAAGAGTTGCGCTTATCTGCTTTCGCTAGTTAATGATTGTGTTAATTTGTGTACTACAGTTTCGACTTCAACAACTTCGTAATTGCGAAATGCTGCAAAATTAGCGGCTTTCCACCAATCATTTAAGTGGATCGATAGCGAAGCGTAATTCCATAATTGCTTTATTTGAGATAAACAAAGATTTTCATAGTATAGCGTCGAGGGGCACCAAATGGAATGCTTTGTGTTTTGCACTGAAAGTGTGTATCAGCGGCACGTAAGCAGATGCGGCAGTTGTAATAGAGAGTTTTAGCCCAGCGGGTTTACGGCCAGCGGAGCGGAGCGGGCGAGCGGAGACGCGACTGCGCATGCGCACCACGCTGAGGCGGCCAGCGGTTTTACGGAGCAGCGTTTACGCCCGCTGGAAAGCACTCCCCAGCGGAGGGTATACGCAGCGCGCGAGCGTGCGTAAGGGCGCGCGGGCGTGTATGGGAAATGCAAGACGGCAGCCGCGAACATGAACGCCGGCAGTTCTGCATCGAAGACGGCGACAGCCGCGCTGACCCGTACATTAGTACTCAGTACATTATTAACAAATAATGCTCTGAGAACATGTAATATATCTTTATTCAACATTTCTTGCATAATAAAAGCAAGCGTAATTCAATTTCATTTCTCAGTAACTCCTATTCGAACCACTAGGTGGGGCAGCAGAGCGCCGCGCTCTTTACCCCGCTCGAGCGGTTGATCCGCTGGGCTAAAATTCTTCTTTCGCGAGCCGCTCCGCTGGCGCAACGGTGGTGACCGCTCCGCTCCGCTGGCCGTAAACCCGCTGCGCTAAAACTCTCTAATGACGAGCTCGCCGGTCAGCGCGCGCTTCGCCGAAACAGGCACGTTGCATCAAAACACAAACAGAATAAGCGCAGACGTAAGGAAAGCGTGTTTCTGTTCACATTTTGCCTTCCTCGCGCAGTTTAAGATCTTGCTGAAACGTATGCGGGGAACGCTGCATGCTTCGCATTTTTAGCAGGAGCGCCTTATCATCAATTATGTGATTTGGATGCTTGTTTTGTGTTTGTTCTTTATTGAAACGAATGCTGTGCTGCACGTTGTATGTGTGATACCAAAGAATATACACACTTGTCGCTTCAATCACTGAAGGGGTTCGCCCCTACCGGAGACAGTGCAATACCGGGCTTACGCTCTCACGGGAAGGGGGGGGGGGTGACTCTGGCCGGCTTACGCCCCTATAGGCGACAGGAATGCGTGGGCCGATCCCGGAGATAGTCAAATACCGGGCACGCGTTCCCAGGGTGGAAGAGGAGTGAATTATCGGCTCCGCTAGAGGTCCGACTGAACTCCAGCGGAGCAGATAATCGCACCCCCGTCGTCCAGACCCCTTCCACGAAAAGAGGAACCCAAAGTGACCCACCAATTCGGCTGACACACGGCGCTACCTCCCATTCCTCCACCGACGTTCAGTAGCACAACTTTCTTTTCAGTTCTACACCGTTGGGGGGGGGGGGGGTGGAGGGGAGGGCGCTAACACACCCTCGGTCATTGCCTCGCCCACCCGCCTTACCCTCTCCCCCGTTTAGAAGAACCGTACCTATATATACTGTGCCAAGGAGAGTATATGTCGCCTTGAAAAAAGTCAAGTACACTTGTCGAAACGCTGATTCCTACTTTCACCTTGTCCTCGTTTTACTCATCGTCATGGATTTCCATCTCCCGTATGCTCCATGTTTTCAACGGACTGGTGAGGCAGTTACGTTTCAAGCAGCTTTTCCTTTCTTCCGCGATCTAGAACAATAAAACCAACCAATCAACTGTTCTGTTTGGACATTGTCTGTGTACACCGATATAAGTTGCTGTTTGCTTCATCCCAAGAAATGTGTGGTAGGCCGCGTTGGGCGAAATAGGTGAACTATGTTGTATCCCTGTATAGGTATCGATGAGCAACACGAGAACAAGGTGAGAGCAGCAGCCAGCGATTCGACAAGTGGACTTGTCTTTTTCAAGGCGACGTATGCTCTACTTGGCACAGTATAGATAGGTACAGTTCTTCTAAAGAGGAGAGAGGGTAAAGTGGGTGGGCGAGGTAACTCCCGAGGGTGTGTTAGCGGCGAAACTGTATAATTGGAAAGAAAGATAATGCGCTATCGAACGTCGGTAGAGGGATGGGAGGCTGCGCCGTCTGTCAGCCGGTTGACGTTTCATTGTAGGTTCTTCTTTTCTTGGATCGGCACGGCGACGGGAGCCGATCCACGAAACGAAGATGCCGATCCACGAAACGTAGAACCTACAATGAAACGTCAACCGACTGACAGACGGCGCAGCCTCCAATCCCTATACTGACGTTCGATAGCGCATTATCTTTCTTTCCAATTATACATTCTCGCCGCTAACACACCCTCGGGAGTTACCTCGCCCACCCACTTTACCCTCTCTCCTCTTTAGAAGAACTGTGCTTATCTATACTGTACCAAGTAGAGCATACATCGCCTTGAAAAAGACAAACCCGCTTGTCGAAACGTTGGCTCCTGCTCTCTCCTTGTTCTCGTGTTGCTGATCGTCTTGAATTTTCATCTCCCGCATTCCCTGTGTTTTCCCTGCATAGGTATCGAGAAATTGATCAAATCATTGTATGCCCTCACATACAGGTGACTTTCAGCTGAGGCTGATTCGTTCTCCAATCATTAAGCCAGCAGACAAGGGCATGAACAAACTTGAAATCCCAATAAATAATAATAATAATAATAATAATAATAATAATAATAATAATCAAAAAAGTGAAAACGGGATGAGCGCATCTTCCCGACAACAGCCGAGCTCTGCGCGCTCTGTCGTAGATTATTCTTACCCAATTTCTGGAATAAATATTACAAGGGCGTACTATGTGTGTTGTTTGGAAATCACAGTTCGCTGTTGTTTTCAGGTGCCACTGCCAACGAGAGACAGCTGCGAATCCCACATTTTAACGTTCCTCCGAGTGCTTAGCATCTCGAAAACCAAAGTGGTTTCGGATAGGTTATTCGAAAGAGAAAAAGAAAGACAGGTGGCATCTTGACGCAGGTACGCGTAGTGCAATTTAAGGAGTTGCTTCACTGTGCCTCGAGTCATGAGTGTATGTATATAAAATTCTCTTGTACGAGTATTTCTTGCTATTTTTGTTGTTAACAAAAACACATTTATTGAACAAATAACCACATTGACAATAACAGAAACGACATACCCAATGCAAGGAAACAGAGGAACCTAGGACCGCTTTGTTGCTTAATGTTCTTACAGGTCAATGCCGAAAAAAGCGACGAGTCTGAAGCGACAATGCCAAGTGTCACGCGAAAGCATGGCACACTACGAAACAGCCGGGGCACACTGACAGCGACGTACACGGACTTTGGCATGACAGCGAGGGGCATCCGGCGATCTCCCTCAGAAGTAGGCTCACGGGGCAGACTTACTACGAAGATCACAGAAGAGTATAATAGCCCACCTGAAACGAAAATGAAAATTAAAAAGACAGCATGCACTGCAGATTCGCAGGAGTATAAACGCCGTATAGTCATTAAAAACAAAAGCAAAAGACGCACAATGAAAAAAAGAAAGCGCCTCCATTCACGCGACGAATGTACGCATATACTAAGCAAGTATAGCACGTATTCTGACCGATGCATCAACATGGGGCCCACAGCTAGCTTTAGCTTTAATGCTCGTCATTTTCGCGATGAGGCAAACATTCTCATGAAACACCATGCGAGGCCAGTAGTTGAATTGAATCAAGTTACGGCGCAATGACAATGCTGCTTTAGCAGCAGGTGCGTAAATGTGCTTGCGCGTGCGGGCTGGCTCTGCTGCGCTTTCAAGCTCGCCGCGCCGACCGAGCTCCATTCCGGACATTCCGTCATTTTCCTCGGAGTATGAACGAATCATAACGACAACTCAATGGCGGCATAGGCCAATGCATACTCGCGATTCATTTTAGCAACATTGTACAAAATCTTGAAGTTTGCTTTAGTAAACTACTGTGAAAGTAGCCGACCTTATGCTGTTGATCGAAATAAAAGTGTGGTTTTACGTGCCAACACCAAGATATGATTATGAGGCACGCCGTAGTATGGGACTGGGGATTAATTTAGATAAGCTGGGGTTTTCAACGTGCAACCGATCCATGGTACAGAGGCGTTTTTTTTTTTCACTTGGCCCCCGCAGGAATGCGGCCGCCGCGGCCTGGGATTCGATCCCACGTCCTTGGGCTTAGAAGTGCCACACTAAAGCCACTATGCCACTACGGTGAGGGACGCTGAGGATCGAAAAGGGTCTGCTGGGCTAAGAAAACTACCTGTCATCCTCTCGGGTTAACCACACCAGATGCGTGTAAATCACGCAGTGTGCCCTGGGTGCGGTCATCACAAATGCTGGAACCATCGAACACGTCGCCGAAGCTTGGTTGTCCTAATGGTGGCGGTGGCGATCATCGTGTAAGATAGTAGAAATGGCAGTTATGGCGAAATCTTCATATGAAAAAGAATGGAGCACCGCGACAACCACAATGTAGTGTCTCCCAAAGTTTATTGCTGGCTCCGGCTGATTAACAATTTGCAAAAATGGTATCGAGGCGCCTGCGCTCTCGAAGTATTTGGAATACGAATGATATCGTCATTGTTCTTCTGGCTTCCCTGTCAACCGCTTTGCATTTAACCAACAGTTAAACCATCAGTCAGCCGAACTGCGCTTTATAGGCACACAATGCACTGCTGAAAGACCGAACACTTGAGGTAGCTCGCGTGTGTAAGACCTTTGTTTTGTAGATTGTGAAGCAACGCTTTTATTTTCGCGTCAAACTGCGTAGTGTGGCCTGGAGTTCTACGACTGTTGATGACCTTCTTTCGAGACACGGTGTGGACCAGCGTCTGATGACACACCCTTGCTAACAACGTACATATGATGCTCAGGTGGAACAATTGCCAGCCTAGCCAAAACGTCAATGTTTAACCGCTTTAAGAGGAAGCTGTAGCTCGGGCCCAACTCCGACGCGGCCTATTCAAATGCATGTAAAACACAAAAACGTTTTTATGAGATAACCCCAGGTCCGATTTTAATGAAATTTGTTGCATTTGGAAGAGAAAGTTAAATTCTAGGGAATGTTTGAAGCGTAATTTCGAGTTAGAGTTTGAATTTTCTTAGAAATATTTTCAAATATTTGACCATTTCAAAAAAAAATAGAAGCATGGAGTTTGCAAATTCATAGCTCTGCATAAAGAACTGATAGCATGGTTCTGTAAACGGCATCCATTAGATCATTCAAAGGAGACAAATTCGATATGTCATTTTACATCTTACGTGAATTTGTTACGTTGGTTACAAGGGTTCTGCAAAAGTTGTCTTTCCCTATTACTAAATTTTCTTATGTTAATGTGTAACATATCAATTTTGTTCGCTTTAGATGTACTATTGATAAAATTCACAGAATTGTATTATCATTTCTTGTGGCTGAGTTACAGAGTTGTAAACTTGATAGTTTCGTTTTTTGATGATTTCAATTTTTGGCAATTTTTAATAAGGAATTAGGGGCCTACTTCGAAAATTCGAAACCAATAGTCACTAGATTTTATGTTTTCCTTTTAAATGCAACAAACATCGTCAAATTTGGTGCAGTGGTTGCCGAGAAAGACGAGTTCTCCTTTTACATGTATTTAGATAGGAGCACCCGAGCTAAAGCTCCCTCTTCACAGGCAACGAACAGCCCTTGTTTTCGCACCTGTGCAATGAGGTATAAAATAATATGCGTTATTTATGTATATTTTGCCCTTTTAGCAACTGAGCACTATGAATAATTACTGTAAAATAAATTTATAGCAGGAAAATGTGTATCTTTCCTCCTTTTTCTGCTATATTTTTCGTTGTCCCTTTCCTTACTTTCCTGCGGCACCACAAGATTACATTGGTTCGTCTGTTGTCTCTACTGCTCTTCCTGCTTGGGCCTAAGGCCTGCAGTCTCTTCACAAATAAATGAATATGAAGACACTGAATTCTCCTCGCGATCAATCGTCGCAACACAGCCCTTACTGACGTCAGCGGTTGTAGCATAGTCCCGCGGAAGCTTCCTCGCTAAGTGGATATGCTCTTACGCGAACAAATCACCCATTCTTCTGTTCGCGAACTAGCGGTGCTAATGAGCCATTTTCATCGTAAATGGCGCCTCCTAAGATGTAGCGTCAAACAATGCCCTCATATATTTACTCGCAACGTTGCTGTAGGGAAAGCCACTCAAGAAAACACAGGTCGGCTCTGACTAGGCCAGTAAACGGCGCCGCGTACAACCCCCCGCCGCTTGAGCCGCGGCGAACACGATAGTTTGTTTCCCACCATGATCGCGTATAACAGTGGCTTTGTGTTCCACGGGCGGATAGGGAGCTCATCGCGTGGAGGGATTCTCACAAACGCAGCTTGTCTAAAAAAAAAAAAAAGTAGGTAGGGAGAGGGATAACGTAGCGTTTGCTGTACATAGTAACGCGCATGTTCCGGTCATCCAGCGTGCGTTCCTGAAAGGGCGCATGAACGTTTCGATACACCAGAATATTGCCGTTCCCACACCGTGCTCACGTTTCTACCTTCCTTAGCTTATGTCGTGCGAATATCTCCGGCTATATGTCTCATCAGAAAACCAAAAAGTTTTTGGGCTGCATCTTTTCATAGCTTCAAAACCACATACGCAGAGAAGTTGCGAGGCGTTACTGGGTGTATTTATTTATTTATTTATTTATTTATTTATTTATTTATTTATTTATTTATTTATTTATTTATTTATTTTTCGTGGCAGGCAACAATGTCACAACCTTTTTCGTCTGTCGCACCATGAAACTTGGCCTATTAGTAATCCTCTTTTTCAAACCCGTAGCGCTGACTCGATGGTTATGGCGTTCTGCTGCTGAGCACGAGGTCAACGGATTCGGTTCTCGACCGTGGCGGCCGCATTTTGATGGGAGGCGGGTGTAAAAACGTTTGTGTTCTCACATTCGGGTGCACTTTAAAGAACCCTGATTGGTCGAAACTAATCCGGTGCCTCGTACTATACGGCATCTCTGATAGGCCATGTGTTCCTTTGGGACGTTATAGCTGTGCAGTAATTTCAGTATGTATTTAGAAATCAGAAGCACTCTGATTATGTTAACACACAAAGTACACGTGAAGTACAAGTGAATAGCTCCGGCATACAGACACTAACAAACGTGCGGTGCCCCAAATCATGGACATAGCTGCTTCCGACTTGTCCGCGCACAAGCAGAATCCGTGCCCGGGAACTATACACCCTGACTCTCGACCTTCTATCATATAACCCTGCAATAAAAGCTTCACGCTAGTCGCCTACTAACCGTCCGTTACTCTTGCCGGCACGAAGCAAATTCATTCATATATTGACTCATCGATTTTAACGTCCCAGAGCAGCACAGTGCCCATGATGGAGGGGCCGTACTGAGTATAGGTGAAACGCTCCAGATCAAATTTTGCTTAACGTGTGCTGAAATCTCGGTACACAAGCTTCTTTTTTTTGCTTTGCGGAGCTCACCGGAATGCACCCGCGTCTGTCGAGAACAGAACTGGTGACCTCTTACCTAGTAGGAGAGCCTCACGGCCACGCAGTCACGGCTGTAGGTAATCATACATGGCATGGATGGACACGATTGTCTTTTCTGCGTATGTTAGCCATTTCCATGTGTTTTATCTCTTCACTCGCCTAAGACATTATGACCCCGAGTGGCGCTAAGACAACGTGAGGAAGTTCAAACACCTGCCTAGAGCAGCAGCCTAGCCGTGAAATCCGTGGCCTCCGTAGCCGTACCCGCCATAGGCGGGGACATGCTTGCCGTTGGCCGAGTGGTAGGGCGCGGCCGCCGGGTAGCTCGTCTTTGTGCCCGGTTCGTTGGTCTTGACGATCGCGCGGAAGCCCCCCTTGTCTGCGACGTACTCGACGCGCCGCGAGCGCCCGTCCACGTCGGCCAGGTAGTAGGCCCCCTTGACGCCCCCGTATGCGGAGCCGGACTCATGGCGTCCATTTGCGGCTCCATAGCCGTTCACGATGTTGTAGCCGAAGTTGTAGTTGCCGTAGTCCTGCGAAGAGGCGCGCAAGAAACGCGTTCACAGTTCCTCTCGCGTAAACGACACCATGCTGGTGTATGTTGTTATGTATGTAGTGTATGTACGGTTCTTTATTTTATTACTGATACATTAAAATGAAAATTTAGGGCGTTGGCTTCTCCCACGGGTAACAGCCCTACCGTTAGGGCTTTAAACACTTTTGTAAAGCCCGACCACGGGAGCTCTAAGTTGACCGACGTCTAACTTGATGTGCCACGGGAAAAAGCGTGGTTGAAAACTGTGTGGCAATTCCGACAGCCTTGTGCACGCAGAAATATCTGCGAAAAGAATTTACCAGCGATAGCGTTGAACGTTTATTTATTGCACTTTTTACGTCACCTCTTACACCTATCATTCTTTTTACTTGCCAGAAAATGTCGGCAAACAAGATTCTTTCGTTGGTCCCTATCAACAATCCGTTTTTACCCCATTAAACGTGAAGGCGTTAGCCATGGGGCTACGAAACAGCCTTTGTACACTCGTAAAGGTGTTGAAATGTTTAGCGGGATAGCATGTGTGCTTACCACATGTTCCAATTTAATTCACAATGTATTTGCACATTTCATACATTCAGGAAGAAGGGCTAAAAAGCTTTAAGATCGACAGCATGAAGGGTCCCTGTACGTTCACAGATAATAGCTCGCATAATTGTTAATAATACAACAAAGTAATGTTGTGGAGGAGCCGGCAACGTACTGTAATTATTGCCAATATTTCCAGTCCGCCATAAATAAATAACTTGCTAAATAAATAAATTGCTAGCAGTGCGACAGTAGTTACTGACGCAGTTAAACATCTTACGAAGCATAAAAGCGTCAGTTCTAACAAAAGAGGTTAAAAAATCTGTGACAAATACAAATACAAATGCTAACAAAATTGGTGAAGAAACAACCATAATGCAATACGCATACGTCCACATGGAAGGAGTATGCATACGCGAATATGTAGTACAGAGGTACCCTGCACTGCTATTCTCTTCTTTATATATTGTTCTCTCGCTAAGTGCTTTTTTTTTTGTACAATTTCGCGATGGGGGGCTCTCCTGTAGTCAAACTTCCCTTACAGTCGCAATTAACGAGCGACGCCAAAGCTCAATATAAATTAGCCGCAGTGCATGATAACATTGCGTCTTAAGTATAATAACTGCATTGGAAATGGATATTAAGATCAGTTTTCCTTATTATTAAAACATTCATAGCGGTATAAATTAATTCATTCAAAAGTCTTACCCGATTTCGCGCTGCTTTATCCGTGACCTGCTTTATCCGTGACAATCACTTTCGCGAGATTTTGCGTGACCTGCGCCTGATGTGTCGGTCTCACCGGATGACACCATTCGTGGCACCGTGCTCAGAGAGCGTGCTTGGCACTGTTCCAGAAATGCTGTCGACCGTATAGTAACCGACGCGCCCGGTGCTAGTCACGCCATATCTCGCGAAAGGGCTTGTAGAGCCGAAAGTGAACGACCGAGAATATGGCCCTAAGTCACGTTGTTCGAAAAAATGTTACACTCTTTCTGGAGCTCTCTCTGAGTTGCGTAATGACATAAGTGACATGTTACTATACTTTAATCTTATTTTGTAGTAGAGTAATAACATGTGCATATACAATAGTTCAAAGGCAGGAATCCCGTGTGTAAAGAACAGATTATGTGACGGTTCTTCCCGGGAAACATTTGCAGCCTGATGGAGAGTCATGTACCGTAATCTGTAATTCCAAACTACATTTGTATACGCATACTTGCGGCGTCATGCCCCATAAAACAAACAAGAATTTGCCTGAGCAGGCAAAAAGCATGTACAGTGCACTAAACGCTTCCAGGTAGTATAATATTGACAGATACACAGCTCCCAGACCATTTTCGTCACATTAAGAGGAACATGTTTGATTTGTGCAGTTCAGAATCACTGCTCAAATAATTCTACGAACATTTGTTTCTGCTTCAATAAGGCTAATCCTGTGTATATTCCCTTTCTGAGAGCACATTGAAAAGGTGATATACCAGTAATTTTTCAGGCCTATCAGAAATTATAGGCAGCACTGAAATCGGTAAGTAATTAGACAACTCGCTTTATTACCATATTTTTACACAACAGCCACTCATGCGCGTTGCACACCATCTAGAAATGTGCCGTAAGATGTGTGACTGCAGATAGAACGCTTGCGAAGACAGCTTATTTTGTTGTTTTACTAGTCCATCGATGTTTCCCACTTTATTATTGTTTATTTCCATGAACGCCGAACAAATCTCACAGATGGACGGGTTTCAGAACTCACTGTCTTTGTTTCATTCAGGCGAGCATAATACAATTGATTGGTTGTGCATGCTTGCTTCAATGTTGGCGAAACACTAGTGAAAGGAGTCTAATAATGATCTACCTGTAATATTTGCATCATCCAGCAAAATTTAGAGATGTGTAATACACCATTAATTGTTATTTACAACATAGTTCAACGTACATCATAGCGTAACCTTGTCTAAAACGTTGGTACCGAAAAAGGGATGCTTCGTATGTGCGGTAGCATACGAGCCATATGGAAGCATGAGCTCATTTTGAGAATAGAGTTTTCAAAGTCCTCTTTCCAGCCTTTTGTGTGTGTGTCTCCATGTGTGCGCGTTCGTTTATTTTTTGCCTTTTCCTCTCTGTCATCTTTCTAACCCCTATCCCCCATCCCCAGTGTAGGGTAGCAAACCGGAGACTCATATCTGGTTAACCTCCCTGTCTTTCCTCTTCATTCTCTCTCTCTCTCTCTCTCAAAGTCCTCTTTTGTTTAAGTTGGTTGAGCTATATCATGTAAACATTCTCCTTCGAGTCTATTAATTTCTTATCACTTGTCCACCCTGCATGCGTCATTGCAAGCGACCGTTACCGGAAATAGCGAAGAAACATGTCCGCCATAGACGAAGGACAAAATAGAAGGGAAAATGAAATGAATCTGTACACTCTACGACTACATGTATGTGCTTGAAAAGGCAAGATAGTTTTACCCTTATACCCCCAAGCACACAAGGACTTGACTCCGCCCTCTGCGGCTTTCATTTGTGACAGCCCTATTTAGTCACAAGCTGGTGCTGACACCAGTGGTGAGACCGGATTCATTACAGGCATAGGTAGTGGTACAAGGTGGATAGAATCTTGAAGAAGAGAAAAAAGATTAAATAGATGTACACAAAAATGCTAAAATAAAAGGCATGAGTAACTGAGTAACTCGAGCAGGCAAAGTGACTATTTATAACCACCCCATTTCAAAGGGGATGCCAATATCAGTTTCTCAGCGCGTGATACATCTTCAAAGAATGCGCTACGTGAGACATGGGGACCATGCTAGGAACAGAAATGGGGCAAGCGGCGAGTCTGGCCTTAGCGTATATTCAATGGCACGTGTAGTATTCTGGCTACACGAGAAACTTCCAAATTGAGTACTCACGTCCTGCTTTCGGTGGGTGACACTGTGTCCTCCATGGCCGCCGTAGCCGCCGTAGCCGCCAGCGTACGCCAGGGAGACAAGTGCGGTAAGAACGCAAATCTGCATGAAGAAATATTCTAAGTACAAGGGTCAGGAAAGAGAAGTAAAGTCTTTATTTCAAGTATGACATGACATAACATGACATGGAAGAGGTGGCTTGTTGATCTCGAACTCAAGAGAGGCGCTCATGCCCTCCACTGTGCGTACGTTTCTGTGCTGTGGCAACAGTTACTTCCGTCGATCGCATTTACTCCCCAACACAGGAACTAATACGAAATAAATGTAGACTCATACAAGAGCTTGCGAATCTTTTACTGGCGATATTCAGTTAAAAAGGCGCTTCATATTCTTAAGCACACGCGGAAACTTGGGTAAAGCGGGGAAATTTGGCCGTAAAGGCGCTGTCGTGCACGTTGTGCCCTTTGTACGCCAAATCAGCAGCGCTAATCCCGTCAAGTATCTCCACTTTCTCCAGGTTTCCGTTTGCACTGTACGCTATAAATGAGTTACAACTTGTTAACTTAAACATCCTGCTTCCTGTATCCTGTTCAACTGTATCCTGTACAACTGCTTCACTCATCGCAAGTGTATTCAGTCTTTCGGTTGGTAATTAATTTCGACTAAATCCTTCACCTCTGCTACCCCGACATTTATCCGTCCGACGACTGTAAAGCGTGCGGAGCCAGAGCGACGCTGCAGCACATGCTGTGGGCATGCGCCGGTAGCCAGCAGCAGGAGTCCCCGACGAACGGGATAGAAATGGCAGTCTCGAACCGAGGGGCGCGTTGGGAGGCGGCCCTGCTCAGCCACGACCTCGCCGATCAACTGTGGGCCGTCCGGCACGCCGAGGAAGCCGCCCGAGTCCAAGGACTCGAGGCCGTCACCTAGGCTGGGGTGCTTATGGCCTCACCCCGCCCAAATCGCCGGACATTTTCAATAAAGTTTTCACTACTACTAAACAATAAAAAAAATGCCTCGACGGGGAGTCGAACTCATGACATAATTACGGCAATGTAAAATTAGGGGCTGTACGTGTCGACCATCAAGCTAACGTGCAACTCCTGCGATTCGGTGTTTGTATCTGTTTGTAGCATGGCGCTAAGGAGACTCGGAGAGGGATATAGTCTGTGCGTGCATTTAGGAATAGGACGCAATGTGCTGACGTAGCATAGCTCGTCGGCAACGTAGCAGTCATTATCAACGTTCTTCTTGCGAGAAGTAGAAAAACCTGAAGCAACAATGACGGGACAAGCTCGGACCCATTTAGAGTCATCGTTGCGGTCGGGCAACGATGCCAGCGGCGTTCAGATAGCATATCTTAGCTCAATGAAGGTAGGCTACCCGCGGCAGTAAATATTATTCAGCTTTGTCAAGAACGGGAGAATCCCTTGAAAAGGGTTGAATCACTCATCATGTCTCTGAAAGACAGTTTCAGTTTCCTATATTATTCGAGCTCGTTGAAAGTAATCTCTAAGTTCACTAAAATTGATCAAAGTTGTGCTTTCGGGTTGCACGTGACCCTTTCACAACAGTTAGCCTCGTAAGACATCTTCTTTAGTGTTTATTCCTCCGAAAATTGTTCCTGTGAAGGAAGGAAAGAAGGCACAGCCCTCGTCCGCCTCATCTACAGAGCGTGAGAGCTGTGCCCTGACGATCGAACAAAATTTTTAGGGCCTGTTGGGTTCCAAGCACGGTGCCGGCGTATTACATGATTTTTATACCGCCGTGGTTACCTTTGAGCTTAGGAGGAAATACTTTGGGCTAGTTGGGGGGACATTGGAAGCACGGGACCTTAATCGGCGCGCACACAGAAAGAAACGCAGGTGCTTAGTGACGCGAGTGCCAGCTATCAGCGCTCCGTCTGTCTTCACTGAGTAAACAAGAATTGACGTATCTGGGCTCGTTAAGACTGCATGTGTAGTGATTTTTCATTCCTTCGTTTCCGCGGCTTGTTTGTCTTGATGAGCTCATATACAAGTGCGTCTTGAAACGAAATTTGGGTAAATATGCACCTTGGGCATTCTTCATGTCTCATTTTCTGTCCGCGATGCTAAAGCGCTATGTTTCTATTCTTCAACACAGCTTAGATACAACTTCATTCGCCCAGTAGCAGACCGCTCGAGTGCTTTATTGGTTCGGAAGACAATGGCTATGCGCATGTCCCTCGAGTCTTGTTAACATGCGCAGGCAAGAAACACAGGAAATGTTGACCAGGTTGAAACCGGAGTAGAGAGAGAGAGACGAATACAGGAAGGTAGGGATGTTAACCAGTCAATAGTCTGGTTGGCTACCCTACGCTGGGGGATGGGAGAAGGGGAAGAGAGAGAAGGGAGAGAGAAGGTGTAGATATACGTGTACGGACAGCATTTGAGCTAAAGCCGCTCGAGCAAGCCAGAAGTTCTGAGAGAACACAAAAGTGCCTTCACTGCCTTCTGAGCCGATGATCGGTCAGGCACTGCACTAAGTGGAGAAAGTGCCTCGCCAACGTAGGAGGAACCGTAACATTTGCGTCCGTGTGGTAGCTGTAACACATCGAGGCAAGCTTATTTCGACCTGCGAACCGCGCCTGCGAGGAAACAGGCGCCGACAAAGCAATCGACACAAAACTGCGGCCCGTAGAAACGTGATCGTACGTTGTCGCAAAATTTCAAAAGCATCATTATTTGTTGTTCATAATAGTAGTGCTCTTTCCATCTGTACCAACACACTAGAATACCACTACATTACAGCCACGGCAAGGGGTAGCTCGGGTTGGTTTATAAGTACTGTAAAAACAAAGCAAAGCGTAAGAGACAATTAAGGACATATAATTCATGGGACTTTCACGGCCCGGTACCTGCACCTTGGTTATTATAGACACCATATTGGAAGGCTCGGTTAATTTTGACCACCTTGAGTTTCTTAATTTTTAAGTACACGGTCGTTTTTTGCACTCTGCCTCCCTCGTCATGCGTACGTGGCGGCCGGGGATGAAGCCCGCGACTTCGTGCTCAGAAAGAGAACGACATGCCCACTAAGTCACAGCGGTTCTTACGGGCAACAAAAGAGAGCCCAAGAGGGCTCGTGTGGCTCCTTCCTGTACGGCCATTAGGTTTCAACGTCGGTTTGCCTTACCTACAAGTATAATCAGTGGCGTTGTGGGATGCGAGCGCAGATTAAAACGCGCAAACATGTCTCTTTTGATCATGTGTGCGCCTGTACCTCTTTACAACGTCACCCGAAGCATGTTTGCTGATAGATCGTGCACTGCGTTTGATAGTATTCGTTTGCCAATGTTAAAGTCAGCTTCCTTAAATCTGCATATTTTGTGCGAAGGTGCAATTTGTTCTGTGAATACAATTGTCATATCCTGCTGTTTTGCACGTATTGATTTTGTTTATTTAAATAAACAAAATAACATTACATTTAAGGTTACGAGCACCGGCAACTTGAAGTTTGCGAGCACGAAAGTTTCCTAGAATTGTCTTCTTGCCGTGTTTTATTGCCTTCGTTAAATGTGCACTCTTATCCACGAATAAAAATTAAGTAACCGGACATACTGGGCTTCAAATATGCTTCCCCGGTTGAGCTCTGCACAGGTAAGGTTTTATTTCGACCAATGACTCGCTGCTACAATAAGAATAAGGAATTTCAAACTTGTGTTGCCCTAAACAAGACTCAATAAACACATTTCGCGCCAGAACAGGTCCAGACACCATATGTGCACCAAATCGCACATATTGTACAACCACTGTCAATGCAAATTTTACCGTATTGATAGCCTAAAATTCGTTTTGATCGCTATAGCAGCCCTTTGAACTTCTCAAGCCATGAGGTTGCGTTAACATGAGATCAAAACGTTGACTGTCTCAGTTATGTAGAGTGCATGGCTGAGCCCTCCAGTGGCTGCTGTCTGACCAGTACCATTACCTTAGTGCTGATCTACTAATCATGTTCCCGTGAGGCATCAGCAGTAACGTTTGAGCCTCCTTGACAAGAATGCAGATCGTCAATCACCTCCTAACCCTCAGCGCACGGTTCAACACGCTGTAGTGGTAACGCCACGAACTGGCTTAAGGAAGACGTTCATGTGAAGCAGTCAACGAGTAAACAATGTTACTCACGCTCTCCTGTCGAAAGCGTCAGTGACATTGACTTCTAGCCACCGAAAGCAGACGTGACAGGTCACGAGCGCCACAAGCAACATATCACAACACACCTTCACAGCCCAGTGTCATGCAGCTTACAAAAATCTGCGTGCCACGGCGCTACTCAATCGTGCTTGCATATATGTTCGTCAAATAATTAGCCACGTTGAGCTCACCTTTGCAATCATTGTACTGAATTAAAGACGCAAGAAGCTCCGACGCAAACGCTCAAGCACACCACACCACTGGGGCAACACGTGGAACCAAGCTTCCGGTGTGTTGCGGGCCCTCGCTGGGCCGGCTTATATATATCGAACCGCATGGCTGCTCCGGGGCACCCACTTTCGTCCCCTTACCCGAGGTGGCTAATCGAACCTAAAGCAGCGTCCCCTTTCCCATAACCTCACCGTCATTCTCTATTTTGCTCTGCCACTGCAATTTCGGGCAGTTTCCTCTTTTGCTTGTGTCTCTTTTTCCCCAAGCCGAATGCACTCCGTGCAGGTCGCCGACAATGTGCAGTGCTGTTGTCCCTCCACTGACCGTTCGGTCGCGAACACTGGTGATTTTGCTGCTTTGTGCGTGACACAGCCTGTTTCGTTTACAGCGCTGTCTTTCTCAAGAGAATCTTGATCCGCTTTCTTCGGACGGCTAAGGTGAAGGGAACAAGCGGGGGGGGGGGGGGGGGCGGTCCTACATTACTGGATATCCAATAACAGTAGTTACAGAAGGAGGCAGCATTGGCCGTCAGACACGAGACACATAGGTAGTTCCACATGCCGCGATGCTTTTGTCGGAGGTATTTCATGCGGCCATGCAGTAGGTCGCCAGCCACCGTTTCACAGCGTCAGTTGCACAATGCTTCTCAAGAAACAAATTTTCATTCCTGACCTTCGTAGTGCCGCTGTATCAAGGGTTAGCCCGCAGTGGAAAGCATCTAAGCGCAGACGGACAAGGACAAGAGCAAGACATTGACATCGCAGTGCGCCATGTGCCTGTTGTTGTTGTTGTTTATTAGAAGATTACACCACGGGAAAATAAGCTACACCAAAGCTGGATATCCTAATCATCTAAAATAAACTCCAGTGTATGTAGGAAAAAAACAACACAACCGAAAGAAAAAAAGTCATGATAGCATAGAAGCAGAGAGCATCACTAAACTCAGGCGTAGCTTGCTATACAATATAGAGGGAGCTGTATCAGCGACGTTCGGACATTCAGTCACAGCGTGCATTGCCAGAAACGTCCTTATCTGTATATTGTGAGCGAAACACATGCCTGACTTTCAACTTCATCATTTCTACATATCATCACCCATTGTACACCTTCATCTGTATATATGTATTATCACCAGCTGCACAGATTGATCCTCGTGGTGGCACTACGAGCTCGGCTGGAAGAAAGCGGTCCCTTGCAAGCTATAAAAACACACAGTGAAGAATAAAGCACACAAAAAATACTACGAGTTTACATAAACGCGCACGAAGGGAGATACTGAGCCCATTTACAGTGGCTCGTCTTTGAAAGAGATGGCATAAAGTCATTATCGGAAAGTCGCAAAGAGCGGTGACCGCGTGTCTTTGTTTCTCTGGGCGCTATGTGGTGCCTTACTCTTGTCCCTCTTTGCTTGCGCTCAATTATTTCCAAGTACGTTTACCAACATTCCCAACCCGCAGTTTTTCAATGGCACGAGAAACGACGCACATTTTCTGCTAATCACTTAATCATCATGTAAGGGGGTCTGTCGGAGACAAAAAGAGCATGCCATAATGCGCATATAAATTGGAACCCAGCCACTTATTACAAAGCAAAAATAAGTAGGGATGGGCGGTATCCATAGCATGCAGAGACGATCATGCAGTCGTGAAAGTGATTTCCATTGACTACAAAATCGACAGACTGGCATTAACGTCCCAAAGATGCATCTGGGCTCTCATGGGAGCCGTGACTGTGGAGGTGTCAGAAATTATTTTGACCACCCGAGTTCATAACACGTGGCGGTAAAGCGAGGGCGCCTTGAACGTCCCGCACCAGCACGTCGCGACGTCATGGATTTTGACGGTGTGAGCTTGGCCCTAGTTAATTCTTTTATCGATACAAATGTATTCTAATTAATGTGTCATTGCTACATTTCATTCGAACGGAGCCAAAAACTGAGTTTAGCGAGATTCTAGAGCATTTGCTGAAGCACAACTGCTCAAATACCCGAAATTACTTCGAAACCCATGACGTCACACTGACGCACCAGCGCTGTGGTTCCGGCACGAAAGTCCAGAAATGTAAGTGTGGTCCTCACTTCCTCTTTTTTAGCATAATGCTGCGTCAGCTAAACTAATTTTGTGTTTTTGTTTTAGTGCCCGTTATAAGGAAAAAAATACATATATTTTATAAATTTAGATCGAGAACACGCGACTTCAAGTTTAAAGGAAGCTGAAAGGGGGAGAAAGCGAAAAGAATGCATAAAAATGCTTGGCGAGAACTTAGCACCGATAACTTCTCAGAGTTGAGCGTAATGAATTACACGTAAATAATTACTTGTGATCTATTATACGTTTTGGTAATTTTGTAACTTAGTGATTTCATTTTTTGACTCGGTAGCGCTCATTGTAATCCAATTACCATTTTGGGTAACCGATTACATGTAATTAATTACTTTACTAACGAGCTTTAGGAACCTGGATTTAGTGGAAACTGCAATTGAACGCCCGAGATCGTGCCGCGCAGCAGCCTCGCGGAGGCGCAGTTCAGAGAGGCAATCCCGGGCGCTCAAGCTTTGTTTCCTCGTGTTAACGCTCCACCAGATGTGGGCCGACGAATTGAACCGATGCAGGTACGTCCCAATAGCGACGACCACTTAGTGCGTTAAAGCCAGGAAATCGCCTACGGGCAATATGTACAGCTTTTCGTCGACCCAACCGGGAGCGCCTTCTTCAAGTCCCAGCAACAGTGAAACAACGAAACGCTGCGCTTCACAGAAGTCCCAGACGCCGAGTAAACCGTACGCGCAAGATGCACATAGGTTACTGCTCCATCCAACCCCACATCGCGCGCATGGAGCGAGTTCTCATTGTTGCTGCTGATGTATTCGCGACAAAAACGACGGAAGACGACCCAAGAAGTTTTGTAAAAACCATTTTCGGTACAGATAAGCAATGTAGGAAGGACTGCAGAGGACGCACTGGATGTGCCAAGTCGGCTCCTTCTCATTACGGTAGCTGTGCCATGCTATAAAAAACTCGAACGGAAGTAGCGTAAAAGTAATCCATTACTTCTACGAAATTCCTCAACTATTTTCGTCGGGCACTCATAGGTAATCGTAATCAATTACATTTCTGAATGAAGTAATTGCAATCGGTTGCTCTTTTCAATAACATATACAAGTCTGTAACTTCTTAAGTATGCATTAGCCGTAATTATTTTCTTATGTATTGGCAGCGGCGTGCACGTCACAGGCCACCTTGCACATACACATTTATCAAAGTGACGTTTCCATACCTCGCATCTCCGACAAACTTGCGATTTCATGCCCACTGTGATGCGCTCGAGTATGCTGAACACATTTCGATATTTCTGTTAGATACCTCTTAACTAGGTGAAGTTCACCTATAATGCTATTTTTAAAAAAATTAATTCCAGGGTTGCGTGCCAATAGCACTACATGATTTTGAGGCACGCCATAGTGGAGGACTCCGGATTAAAATTGACCCCCTGGGGTTCTTTAACATGCACCTAATGCACTGTACACGGGCATTCTTGCATTTCGCACCCATTGAAATGCGGCTGCCACGATTTCTATCCCACACCTTCGGGCTTAGCAGTGCAACGCCAAAGACACTACGCCACCACTGCGGGTCTATTAAGAAATGCGTGACCGATTGTGGATCAAACCTCTGCCTTCCAGCACAGCAGCCCAATGTTCTAACGATTAGGCCGCGATCTCACGCATGTTTCGTTCGGGCCGAAGTCGCTCTTTGAAACGTCTGGCGCGTGCGTCATAGTGCCAGTTGCTCGCATTCTTCTCTCGTGACAGCTAGCACTTTGAGACGCTGTGCTAGACTACACTGCCTTCGAGATTGGCCCCCTATTTGTCGTTAACAGAACGTGATACGTACAAAGCGGGTATAATCCACTTATAATACTATCGCATTAAAAAAAGACTGTCATAACAACAACACTCCGTCACTGATATGTGAGTTCATAAAGAAGATGAAGAAAACATAGCATTACTAATCGGTTTATTTCCCATACATCATTGTCGAACACAGAAATTCACACATTGCTCTAGGCTTAGCTCATGAATCTTTGCTTTAAAGCAAGAAAATGATTTGCGAATCCTTGCAGAAGATCTTGCAGAGGTATACACATCTGGCAGGTTAGCAGGAATGCCGAACCCTCCGTCATCTCAATCGTTTCATGCGATGGATACACTGTTCACCTCGTGAGCTGGATTTGACGCTTAGTAGATTAAAAAGACGCTGTGCTGTGAGTCCTGATTTGATCAGCAATCAAATGCTGACAAATCTACCACACGAGCAAAGGCGAGCCCTTCTGCGCATATTTAATTGCGTCTGGAGCACAAGAGAGATCGCCGAAACGTGGAAGACAGCATGGTGCTAGTGCTGAAGTCTGGAAAGGGTCCTGCGAACCTCGCCACATATCGGCCAGTATCGCTAACATCATGCGTCTCAAAGTTGATGGAAAGACATATGTACGAAGGTAACTTGGTATCTTGAGCAAGTAAATATACTGCCATCATGTATGACCGGATTTCGCCCACGGTTGAGTGCCCAGGACAGTGTCTTGGACTTGCTAAGCCACATCTAGCACCTTCGCGTCGACGGCCTTTCGATACTCAGCAAGGGATTTAATGTGAAATTTCAAGGGATCCCATCCCACGTAGGAATTGAAGGAAATGAAAAAGCTGACTACCTTGCATGCCTGACACTAGTCCCAAAAGTAATAGCGCCAAAGAATTTTCAGAACCCTAAGAATGCAATCCGCATTCACTTTACGGCGATCCACCAAACTCGACACCCAGCCCGTGCGACCCGTGGACTTGCTCGGGAAGAAGCAACGCTGTGGTACCGCATCCGAACCGACTCTGTGTACACCCCGGCTTGGGTATTCAAGACTGGACGATGCGCTTCCCCTTTCTGTGCCTTCTGTGGTGGTATCACCGACATCGAATATTTCATTTGGGTATGCCCGCAGCTCGACACAGAAAGGAAAGCGATACTCGACAGCCTGCAAAAGAATGGTCATCCGCACAAGACCTTTGAAGATGTCGTTTTCTCCGGAGGGCCTGAGGCAATCAGGAAGAGGGAACAACGAAGGCTCATTGCCTTCATGCGAGACAAGGGGCTCTTCGACACCTGGTGACACACACAGTGACACTCATAGGAGGCTCACGCGGAACAATTGCCGGCTGTGTACGCCTTGATAACCCCGCCTGCTACAACATCACCACCTCCACCACCTAGCTTATGGATAATGTACAGTCAATACCTTGAAAGTGGGTCAAGCTCACCTCTAATGCTATCGTATTAAAAACACACTACGAATGAAATGCTTGCGGAGTTGACCCACACGTGCTGGAATAAAAATTGCAGTTAGTGTTTCTGGGCATGATCATTTCCCTGTGCATGTGCTACGGGGAAATTAAATTTTGTTGTTCCTTCCACATGCGGCCAATCCGGAGAGATCAGTTCCTTGGGTGAGAACGAAACTAAATAAACGTCGTTGAAGAGCATTGGGCAAAGGCAGTGTTGTTGTTGTTGTTGTTGTTGTTGTTGTTGTTGTTGTTGTTGTTGTTTGACGTACAATTTACGTTGAAATTTAGGATTAAATATTTAAAGCTTGAATTCAGGAAAATTTTGAGGTGCGCAGCTGGCTGCCGCCATGGGGTCTACTAAAAAGCCGATTTCCTGTAATGACAGCAACAGAAACTTAAGCATAATGCGAACTATCCGCGCCAAACAGTGAAAGCTCGAGAAAGAAAGGCTTTTGTCAAGCGCTACTGTTAAATCGTTTTCCTTCGTATTTTGAACAACAACCACGAAAATCTTGACTGGAGCAAAACATAATTACGCCATTAGGCGCTTTGTTTGTTACTGTCTGGGCTCCTCAAGACTGACCTTGTAAATCTAAAAGAAAAGTCAATTAACCTGACTTTGTAGTTCGTTACTTCTGAATTGCTTCGTATCATATTAGTTTCACGCTTGCGCTAGCGCAACAGATTTGGGAAAGGTTGATCTCATTCACCTAGCACAGAGAGTACACCGCAGTAGTTGAACATTGCCGTGGTGTAGCCAAAAGTACGGTGTATAGGCAATGTGCAAATTTTATTTGTAGGTACTTTGTAGCTCATCTCAGGATGCCAAATCTTTTAAATGTGTATTCTTGGCTGTCCAAAATTTTTAGTAGCATCTACGTTTCGTTCTTTTTATGCCATGGAGTGGACTAAATATGCACATTGCCTGATCTGTGCTGATGCATTCATTCATTCATGCCTTCATGCATTTTCCTCATTCATTTATTAATTTTTGCGTTCTTCTGTTCAAATTGATTTAACCTCCAACTTAGCGTATTGTTGGTGATGGTAGTGATATATGGTGCCGTCGATGGCTCATTTTCTGAAGCAAGTGCCTAAAACGAGGCTCTTTTTTCGGACCATAGAGCATCGTCGCAGGAAAACGAAATGGCGCTCAGGATCAGTATTGCACCGTTTTTCGCTTTTGAAGATAACAACTGGTGTTGGGCTGCTGAGCACGAGCTCGCGGGATCGAATCCCGGCCACGGCGGCCGCATTTCGATGGGGGCGAAATGCGAAAACACCTGTGTACTTAGATTTAGGTGCACCTTAAAGAACTCCAGGTGGTCGAAATTTCCATTTACTTCGGTAAGACCACCTACTCTCCCCGCTTTGTCCCTAGATGCTACCCTGTATCTGTCCCTACCAAACCAGTTCCGCTGTAGTTTATAAAAGAAATAATGCGCACGTGAACGTCGGTTACGTAAAATAAACGAGTATCTTAATTTACCAGCAACGGAATTTCTTCATTTGCAATAGCATTTACGGACTTCATACTGCGCTTTGAGGAAATAATTATACTTGCTAGAGGGTTCATTGGTTGCAGCTGATCTCAAAGAAATTGAAAAGGAGGACGGCATTCCCTTCTCAATTCAACCAATAATTTAAGAGCATATGGGCTGCATTCGCAATCGGTGATCTTGTATTTACGCAGAGTAGAAAGCGTTTTGCTTTATTTAAAATACAACACATACAGGCCCCATAATTATCGACAACTAGAGGCCAAGAGCTTCTCAATTATTGAGGACATAATGTAAGATAAGGAGGTAAAATTAACAAAGACGGTAAAAAAAAACATGCCGGACCTTCAATCACTTCGAGGACTGAAGACGGAGGACAACGAATCGACCATCGTCGGAAGAAGTATCTAGTATTTGCTGTCTTCCGTCAATGTGGATTCCCGTAAAATATGTAAAGGAGCACTCCCTTTTTATATCTGCTCGCTGTTTCATTTATCTTTGCCGCTATCTTTCTTTTTCTTGAACGAAGATCATTAGGTTGAACTATTCTTCAAAAAGTAACACAGATCGCAAGAGGAAACATTCACGGTACGCAAAAATAGGATGGCATGCTGTGGAACATCCCATTGAAAGTCCGACGCAACGGAATATTATAGACGCCAGCTTCCGACGTCGCGGCAAGGCTGGGCCTGTCACTCTTTTCCTTTGCCGGGCGCATTCGTGCCCTGTGAGTTTGGAATTATATAGCTTCATAAGCTGTTTTCCCATATTACCGGCGACAGTAAGCCGCGGTGAGCAAGCGCCCTAGACACGGAGCAGGAGAAAAAAGGCGGTGCCACCAAGAAAGAGCCTTCGTAACATGCGAAAGGCTGTTGTTTCGCGGCCGCTTGCTTTGTTTTAAGGCACCTCCGGAAACGACGCAGCCTCCACGCTCAAACGGTTCCTCATGAGGGAAACCGCATTTGCATTCCATAGCTCCTCGAAGTGCGCGCACGACGCGTGACAGATTAGATCGGTTCCGCTTGGGAGTGAGTTTCGGGCCGGCGACAACGCGTTCGCCGCAGGGCCACTCGCCACCGGCACGCGGGGCGACGACGACTGCGCGCAGGCGGAGCCACAATGGCGGAAAGTGGTGCCCCGGTTCGGGCCCTTTGAGAACCGTCAACCGGTCACGCATGGCTGCCGCGAGCCTGGCCGCACCAGGCCACCCTTTGTGCGGACACCAACACAGCTTCTGCTGTGGCCTTGATGCCTGCACGAGCCTGATACGGGCTCTCTGACCGAATTTCCAGTTGCTCAAACGTGGAGCCCCTTGGCGACGACGACTGACGTGCTCGCGCGGCCCGGCGGTTGTTGCATCACGCGACGCTCGCACGTCGAGATCCAGTCCTGCTCGTCACGCCAACGCTAACCCCTATCTATACACCGCTCCGCCCCATCCTCGTGCAAGGTCGGCAGTTACCACAAGTCCAAGTGGGCCGCATTCCTCAATGTCAGTATTTGCTCCAAAGAGCCCGGGACATTATTTCGATTGTTATAAATCATGCACTTCTAGTAATCGCACTTGACATATCGTGTCGCTTAATGGTACCATATTCTCCCTTGTGGAAAATGTAAACTGTATCTTGAATGTGCTTCGGTGCATTACAGGTCTGAAATGGGACGACATATCTGAATCTGTTTAAAACATGTCGCACTTATTCGTCAAGCCATTGTCTGGTGCTTATCTGCTGTGCATAATTTACCCCAATTTAGGGAACACCAGTTAACTAACATAACGGCAAGAAGTCTCAGAATATGTCTTCACGGGCCTCGTTGAACGTGGAGCGTTCTTGCTGTTGCTGAAGTGGTGTAACCAACTATTCAGGATGTTCGCGTTCAAGAAGCGACTCGTCATTTTCACCCTATGTCACCGCGACACGAGGATCATCCACGAACAGTAAAACTCATGCAGAGTTGTGGTAGCACCTGCAATGCGGTGTGAGCACTACAAAATTAAGGAGTATAGCGTTCTGCGACCAGATATAAATAATCCTGCTTGGTGGCTAACCCTGTTGCAAGTCCCGTACGATAGGCCATTTACGAAAGCAAAGGTCAGCTCGTGGGAGGCTGACTTAACAGCTCATCAGCCCAGAAAGCCATTCGAGCTCTTCTACAGGCCTGAAGGCGACAGACTTGAGTACCTGACTTTAGATGCGCTGCACCTGGCTTAGTGCATATGAACGTGCGATCAAGACTCGCGTCTTCTCTCTCTCTTTCGTTCACTCCCCCATCCTCCTCTCTACGTGTAGGGTAGCAAGCTGGACAAAGTCTGGCCGACCTCCCTGCCTTTCCTTTCTACCTTCTCTCTCTCTCCCGGTCTGCAAAAAATTTTACTTATCCATCGGAGGCAAATTTTCTGACGATTCTACATATTATTAGATTAAAGGAGAGCTAGAAGTTTTTGCTCACGGATAGATCAGCGACAGATGACAGTTCAACGGTTTCGCATTCATGGCGCACTGTAATAACGAACAGTCATCTGTCTCTTGAAACAAGAACTACAGCAGCAGAATTCTGTGACACTCGAAATGCTGCAACACAGACGGGCCAAAGTATCCGCAGTCACAATGGGGGATATAGCCAAACTCTAAAGCAACTCTGGAAAGCAACTCTACGGCAGGGTAACAATCACTCGCTTTGTTAACTAATTTAGAACATAGTTAAGTTTACATTACGTGTCATCAATAAGATCTGCTTGAAGAGGATTCCAGGTCACATTGAAATAGCAATGACGCAGAGGGCAAAATGGTGGCTTCGCGCGTCTATTAAATACAGAGACAATCATTGCGTTTTCTTCACCGCACGCTACACAAGCTCCGCATGGACCAATGCGTCGATTACCAAAAGCCACGTGGTTCAATTCGCAGGCGAAGTCGTCTCTTTTGAACGAGATATACGTTTTGCTATGTTTCTCACCAAACATCGTGTAAGAACGAGATCTATGCACATTCTTACATCGTCTATGTCTCGATTTAGCCAACACGCCCTCTAGAGCCCCCATCAAGACACACTTCGTTTTGTCTTGCCGCCTTAGATAGGCGTCCTTTAACGGCAAGGAAAGTGCTACAACCTTGATCCTGCCCCTATATCTGTATATATAGAGGAGCTGTAAACGCCTTGCGTGATTTTCTTGTCGACTAGTGCTGCGCTATTCGGGGGATGAATCTTTGGATGCCACTGTAACGCCGTGATGACTTTTCTATGTCTGTGACTTTTTGTGCGCAATTGTGCTGACATATTTTGCAACATTAGAGGCTGATAATACTTGTCACAGTGCGTGCGCTGGCTCTACGGTACCCAGCATATGCACCGTAGCGAGAAAAATCTTTGCAGACCCAACTATGCAGCGAAAAAATCATTTTTCTTCTCAGCCTGAGCACGCCGCCTGAAAGCAAGTGACGCAAACTACGTCAGCGAGTTCAAAGAAAGCAAGGCATTGAAGTAGTTTTACGTCGCCAGGGCTGCGCTACAAGAAATTTCTTTTTTTTTTTTTTGCTGATGCCTTTGTCCCAAAACATTTGCTCGAGACTCTAGACATATACAGCTTTGTGTAACATGTTTAGTATCTATGCCGGTTTATTTTCTTTTGTAGCCATGTCGAAATATTTATTATTCCTTTCTGCTTTATGGTTTTGCTTTAACTACAATTTTTTAATAGCGGGCTCTTTATTAGAGAAATTTGGCCTTTTGTCCAAAAAACACAAAAGAAACGCGATATCATGGCCCGACTGTGATCCAAGTGCGAAATCTACGGAAATCTTTCTGGTGTATATATTTAAACCAATGTGACAGCATTATAGTCCCGAGTACGCCAATGAAGAGTATAGTTCACGATTAAAAACTGCAAAATCAGCATTGACACTTGAGTTCGCCCTTTCTGAACTGGCCGTTTCAACTGCGCATTGAAGCCTCTTCCTGAAAAAAAGTGATCAGGGTGCGGAAGCAGCCTGCGTTCACGCTGTTATTTCTTTCGAACTGTTAATACTCAAATCTAAAGTCATTGTCCCAGCTGTCGAAAGCTGCCATTCAAACTTGCCAATCCTCTTGGCAGGCTCTCATTATCTGCGGTCGTTTCGCTAAAGCTAGCTCTGTTTGAAAAATCACGAAAAGGCTGTTAAAATAAATCCGCATTGTTCGAACGCCCTTGTGGCATCCGCTAGACAAAGTGAAAGCGAGCTCCAGTGACTTACCCGCCTCCTCCCGTCGCACAAAACCAACCACCCTACATGCAGCAATATGTCGTTTTTTATTAGCATATACACAATAGTTCAAAAGCAGTGTTGTTCTCTTGAAGGCGTATGTATCGTCCGAAAAAATGGCTGGAAGTTACCAGGCAGATGAATAAAGACGTAAAGTACAGTTATTACAAACACACATGTTGGCTTCACATGTACGGCTCGCGAGGAGCAGCCGGACTTGCGTCACAACGAATCTGTGTCCTCGCGTTCAAGGTGCGCCTTCCTGAAATCACAGCAAAAAGAAAAAAAAACATTTTTTTCAGGCACTTTACTGACAGTGAAAGGTCAACTGCTACACCAGCCTTTGAAGCAGATTTCATCCCACCCGCCGTGTTGCTCAGTGGCTATGGTGTTGGGCTGCTGAACACGAGGTCGCGGGATCGAATCCCGGCCACGGCGGCCGCATTTCGATGGGGGCGAAATGCGAAAACACCCGTGTGCTTAGATTTAGGTGCACGTTAAAGAACCCCAGGTGGTCAAAATTTCCGGAGTCCTCCACTACGGCGTGCCTCATAATCCGAAAGTGGTTTTGGCACGTAAAACCCCAAATATTATTATTATATTTCATCCCCTAGCATTCGTGCTTACAGCCCGCCGTTACTGCTTGAGCTTAGTTTGGTATCAACGAGATCGCGGCAAAATCTTGAATGTTACCCCCAATATAACTTTCATGGGATAGCCACGGGATAGTTTTAGGAGTATTAGAATAGGTACTCGAAACGTCCACAGGTGAGACGACACTTCCGCGTAATCGGGATGCTATTTTCACCGGTTAAATCGATTCGCGCGCGTCCACGAGACCACCAGGGTGATTTGTTCCACCCAACGTGGGTGAACGCAGCAGCTGAGTTAAATGTTAGTAAACCCTCTCCACAAGCTGCGATATTAGGTACAGAGTACCGTATTGAAATAAACCAAAATGATTTTTAGCGATGCTGATACAAATGTGCGCGCACGACATTGGACTTGTGGTAATCACGCTATAGTACAACGGTGACATGGTCAAATAAACTCTATCGGCATAAATAGTGTAACGTAGCGAACAGCAAGGAAGAGAAATGCTTTATTTTATGGCCATATTTTATACTAGAAATTTCGAAGGGTTTTAATTGTCACTATGATTTTATTAAGCTATACGCCTGTATTTTCTCACCGCGTTTCTCGCTTTTTATGTGCATGATGCGAAGAGCTTCATTTTTGTCTTATGAAGTTGCTTCTGCCATTAAAGGACAGAATTGCCCTGAAAAGTGACCGTCACCGCCCACGGAATACCGGCCTGGCTGTAGCGACGACGAAGTGCCCATCTTATTGGAGTTAATCTGCCAGCACAATTTGTGAACCCAAGAAATGAGCAAGGATTGCAAACATCTCTCGTTACGAAGGCCAAGATGCAGATATCTGCGTGAAAGTTTTTAACTCGGGTTCTTTCCAAAGTGTGAAATGATCACCTCCGCCTACGCTTGCGCCGTGCTACAGAAATTCGGGGGCACGATGAAAGAGAAGAGCTGAGTATGATTACCAATGACGTCTGCTTTCTGGCCGATAACTAGGAGTGTGCGAATACAGGAAACTTTCTAATAACAATTCCAATAGTATTCTATTCGATTCAGTCTTCGTATCGGAGAGTCACTATTCGTAAATGCGAATATTTTTCGAGTACTTTCCGAATATTTCAGAATGTCAACTGCGCCCAAATAAACACGCAGTTGAAGCAAAAGTACGGTAACTTATCACCCTGCGGGCAAGGTGTAGACATAAAGCATGAGAACCTGCGTAGTGGAGAAGGTTGGGTCACTTAGGTAGCCAATACTTTACAGGCTGTACAGCGATCATTCGCACTCTCTGAAGAGTGTGAATTGTGCTTTTATTTAACAAAGCTTCATTCGATATTCAATTCGATATTCGATTCAATTCGCTTCTGGCACTATTTGATTCATATTCTATTGAATCTCAAAAATCCTTATCCGCACACCCCTACCGATAACGCACCCGCGGATTCAAACTGCAGCACCCATCGTGTAGCCCACTGATAGCTCAACGAAATTTTGAGCCGTGCCCCCTTCATCGCCTCGGCATTGAACCGATGAAGTTTTTTCCTCTTTGCTGAGATGTAAAATCCACTTCACAGGCGGGTATTAGACAGCCCATTGACGTAACTCTTGAAGCGAAACACCTGTTCTCGAGGCCATAGCAATACCTTAGTATTGCGGAAGGTCAAGAAACGCGAAGAAACGTCTTGCACTGCTGGCTGACTAGTTGGAGAATGTTCAAGTTTACCGTAACCGATACAACTTTCTTTGCGATGCCGTAACTTTCCGAACATCATCGAACTTACTATTCGATACAACGCACATCGCGCACTAGTATAGATTTCATGTTTACCAAAAGCATCATCATCGATTAAATCATTACCGAAGGATAAGAAAATAGAAATATCTTGTCTCAGTACATGAACAGATGTGAGCCTCCCAGCTTGAAGCAAGTTTTAACGGAAAAAGTAAGAACGCGCAATACATATACGCACCGGTAAAGGCTGACGCAAACTCGCGGCTGTCAGGCTGTCGACGCTCGCATGAGAGTGTGCGTGCATCATGTGAGTGCATCAGAAGTAAACTTACCAGTCGTTCCAGATTTCAATAAGGTGTAGACAAGGTTCAGGGTGGGATGACCACTACATAGTGGGTGCACATATTGCACCCGTCATTAAAAGGGTGCAAAATCGAATTCGCCATATATCAGATCGCGTTTTTTTTTTAATTCTGTTCTTGTCGACAACATCTACGGTGAGAAAATATTCACTCGTATGCGAGAAAATACTCTAGTTATAGACGGCTTCTGTCTTTCTGCTGCCTTGTTTGGGGCCAAAATGCTTGGCTAGAGGCGGTCGGATGGAGTGCATTGTGCTGGCTGCCAGCTGCAGTGGGGCCAGTCTAATTTAAATAAATATATCACGTTGAAAAAAAGACATGCAACGTTGCATCTTAATTTAAGCGCGCGTATCCTTCCTTTCAATGATGAGCCCGCTGCTGTCATTAGTGCTAAGCAAATTTTGCATTGTGGTAAAGCTCCCTTTCAAATTTCTAAAATATTTTACTTCGGCCCCGTTATAATTTTTTGCTTCACTTTTTCAACCACTCATGTCGGCATTTATGTCCAATACGACTAGATGGAGGGCTTTGGTACCGAGCTCTTCGTATTAAGTCATTTGTTAGTAACAAGCATACGGAGATCACAGACAATGAAGCCAAGGAAAGCACAGGGGAAGTTAACGGCGTTGATTTTTTTTCTTGCTCTTTTTTTAACTGAGATGTATAAATAATAAAAAAAGGAAAATTACAGTGCACTACTGTACAACTTGCCACCTGTGCGAGTCGAACTGACAACCTCCGCATGACTTTTGCGGTGCTCAACAAATTGAGTTACGGTGGCGGCTGCCACATGGTCTCGGGTATTTGTGCATGTATGCTAGGCGCAGCCGTGGCAGCGTTAGCGTCACTCATGGCCATGACGGAGGATGTGGAACTGACCAAATCGAAACTCTGCCCACTGCGCGTCGGCCAGAAGCAGAGCCTGCCGGCTGCGCAACGGGTTCGAAGCGGAATTTCATTTTCTGGGAAAAAAAAGTGCAAAACAGAACGACGTCGATATACCGGCGGGCTCCGTTCGCGAATTCTCGTGGGGTGCTTCCGAAGCTTGAGGAGGCCATGGTTCCAGCGGTTGCGCGAAACAAGTGTGCGCTCCGAGAGCGCTGGCTAAAACTTACGCGGAAGCACATTTGGCTATCACTCAAAGGAGTCCTACCGCTCCTCGTGCTCTGTGTGCAGGGGCGTCGGGGGACAGACGTTCACCCGCGGCACATGCGGCTCAGCGTACTGCCGGCTCAGCTCGCGAACGAGTGCGGGCCGGGGCACCACTGGATACGGCAGGGCAACGTCCAGCAGAGGCAGCGTCTCACGAGGGCACCGGTCATCCAAGTCGGCGCCTTCAGCGACGCTGCGACCTCCCTCACCTTCTTCGTCCTTCTCTCCTGCATGGACCACGATGATGATGTTCTCGCTGCGCCACCGTTTTGGCTACGGTTTCCGTAAACAGTAATAGACGATAATTTTGCAATATGCTCCAGCCGTTCCACCCAGCATATGGGACACTATAACGTGAAACTATTAAAAAATTTCTATTCCAATTCTGCAATCAGCCCTCCGCGATTGGTCAAAAGCTTTTTTGGCCCTCGCCCACTTCGCCTGTCTGTCACGCGACGTCAGGCAAACCGCGACAGCTCCACATCCGATATGACGTGTACACACTGATTACGCATGATTAGACCAAACAAAAGAAAACAATTCTTTCTGATTCGACGTCTTTTCGCCATTAGCCCTCTGCTATTGGTCAACAGTTCTCGGGCTGCGCCCACTTCGCCTATCGCGCGAAGTCACAAAACCCGAAAACTCATTGCGTCAAAGTGACGTGAACGCGTTAAAAATGCACTAATATGGCGAACAAGACTGAATTTCCTTCTGAATAGGCGAAAACTGCCCCGTTCCGAAAGGAATAGAAGATGGCTGCCCGCCGATCACTCAGGCACTGGCTACTCGCGCTTGCCGGAGAGCATGGGTTTATGTTGTGTATAATAAAGCTTTCTGCGGGGCCGTGTAACTTTATCGAGCCCTTTCGGCACGTGTACGACGTCGTTCTGTCAACTCTTCTTTGCTGAGGATCCTTCATTCCTTAGAAAAATAAGAGATAAGAGCATTATTTTTGTGAAAATTGAAACAGGCTTTCTGTTATATCAGCGTTTCGTCGCGCGTGGTGCTTTATTTAGTTTTGTTATGTTGTATGCATGTCTTACCGTATTTCTGCATTCAAGCGTGCACAATATATTTTGCAAGAAATACGACATAAGTGAAAGTCGTCGTATCACTGTCACACGTGTGCTGGCGGAGCGTCCAATGTGATACAAGTCCCGAGTGTGGAACGATTGTTTGTGATCACATTTCAATGCTTCCTTACTTTTCGCACTATCGATGTTATGGTAAAGATTATGAGTGCTGTACCGTTTTCACCATCGATGGGTGGCCGAGGTGCCTGTCAAACTGCGATGACGCATATTTTTTCCCGCTCACCTTTATTCACTGTAAATTTTTAGGTGAAAATAAAGTTATTTTTTGATTGATTGATTGATTGATTGATTGATTGATTGATTTATTGATTGATTGATTGGCATGCGAAAGAGAACGGATGTCAGGTACAACACACGAAGCTTATCGGTCAGTGATATATACTGCAGTCCAGTATTTCATTTTTGTGGCTGCTGCCACAAGCTGGTTCTCTTTTCGGCTCTTGTAGTGTGTCATTAACGACATGCAAGATAATGTGTATTTTCGCAGAGGGATGTGTCCTCCGATTGTTGCACGAAACAACATTTATTTATTTGTTTTCTATATGGAGTGTCCTGTGAATAAATGTAAAATAAACGCTGATATCAAATGACAGCATAACTAGTCATTTTCCCTGTAATTGCCCAAAGCAAGTAAATAAATATTGAAAAGACAACTTGTGCGACACTGCTGGAGTTTGCTTGACACTGGCTACCTAATAAATTTCATTAGATCACATTTTGTTTATGAAAAATGTAAGATTGAAATATTTTCGATTAGTTCCCACACAATTGAAATTCCTTAAGCGCGTCGAACAGTTACGATAATACAAATTGAAGCTAAAAATGATTGCTTATCAAGGAAAAATTAAGCTACCAAAAGGTGCCAGTATGATTAACTGTTCGGCACAAAGAAATATTCAATTGGAATATGTCTGTGGCCGCTTCGCCAAAGAACACGCGTCAGTGCGCCCGGAAACCGTAATCGGAAGTGACACCGAACGTAGCCTCCCTCATGCGGCTTTCGTAAATGCGATATCACGACTGCTGTGCATGCGCACACTATTCACACCGAACACCAAAGGCCCCATTAGCATTAGTATTAGCATTCCACGTCCCTTCTAGCTCTATGGGAGAGCCTACGAATACAGGCGAACTGCCTCAAGCAGCCAGTCGCGCGGCAATGTTGCGTGTATTTGCGGGCTTCTTTCACGCTCGGAAAAGCACTTTTATGTAGCACGTATTTAGCAACAGAAAGCTGTATCCGGAGTTTTTCATGCCGCTGTACAGTTTCCCATCGACACTTCTCATCTGATTATAATATTTGCGAAATCGACTAATTATTTGGGACTAATTATCTAATTAGGCGAAATGAAAAAATAATATGAGTATCTCCAAGCGACGGCAAACGAAATTGCCTGGACTCTGTCCAGCTACGTGGCATTTGCATATTTTTAATGTTGTCTCAAGTTACGTGCGACGCCCTGTACAAAGGTGGACAGACAGCCAATGAAATTTAAGAACCTAACTTATGCAATTTTCGCAACTGGATCAGTGCACACTGTAGAAGGTCTATGGCAGCTTCATATATTTATGAAGTAGTGTAGGCATAATGTAGCACAATGTATCGCTGGAATAATTTATTTTCGGGATTATCACTTCCCACTTTCGTTTGTATCGTGTATTTAGCGATGCAATGTTCTGCTGTGGATGATAAATATCACGCAGAAAATGTCGATTTTCTTTTACTTCGCGTTTTGTCGCATCAGATAATTTAAACGTGTAGAGGTTACGGACAGGTACAATTTCAGCCTGTTCAAAGAATTCACCCGTGTCGGCATCATACTGAAAGTTAAAAAAGCATTCTGATATATTACTTTTGCATCGGGCGTAGTTTTCGCAAATTCATAAAGGTTGTGGAGCCCCATACCGGAAAAGGATAAGAAAGGAGTGAATAAAAAGGGGACTTATAAAAAAAAGCTTTTTACACTATTTTACACAATTTTTTACACTATTACACTATTTTACATCTATATGTCATACCAAGAATGCGTGATAACTGATTCAGCACACTGTCTATAGGTTCATGCCAAAGCACATTGTATGAGAACGAATTCCCAGAATTTGTATATGATTTACCAGTTCTATTTCAGTAGTGCCATACGTGAAATGCAAATTATTATTCATTCGCAAATTTTTTGGTATAAATAATACCGTCCTTCGTTTCACATGGGTTTATGCTTACATTATTAAAACATCACCAGTGTTTTGGTTTCGCAAGAAACTGGTTCATTCTTTCCTGGAATGTTATACTATCTTAAGCCCAAACAAATATGCAGATGTCATCGACATATATAACGTATGCAGAATCGGGATAAACATGAATTAGATTATTTATGTAGGCTATAAAAAGAAGAGGGCCGAGGATGCTTCCCTCTGCAACGCATTAGTAATATACTTCAAGTCCGACTGCTTTCTGTCGATCTCGACTACGGGTTAGTAAAGTTTTGGATAACATGTCATTAGGTCTAGTAGATGACCACGAATTACATATCATTGTAATTGAAACAATGTCGAATGCTAAATATTATCGAAAGATTTGCTAAAGTCTACACACATACCACTACAGAATCAAAGAACATGGAAGGTGAATTTGGATCAAGAAGAAATTGAATAATCTCATTAGACATCACGTCATCTGTACCATTCACCGAATAGTCGTTAAATGTATCTACATGTGCTACTCCTGATATTTTGCTCCCGTTGATTGTAAGATTTCCCATACTTTGCCGTGAAACATTTCGGTTTAGAAATAAATTCAGTTTGTTCCACAGGACGTCAATCTTATATACGGTGGCTTCTATATTGATGTGAATATAGTGCAATGTACGTTTTTTTATTTTCTCATTTAGTCGATTTCTGTACATCTTGTAATCTTTTAGAATGTGTGCTTATCATGAACGTCTAATAGAGCTCATTGTTATATCTAATTTTGCTTAGGAGATCAGGGGTTATCCATGGCTTACGGGTTTGTTTACTCAAGTAGACTTGTTTTTCTTGGAACTGATAATTCATGGGCAGTTGCTCTCAGCGCGAAAGGCATGCAGAAACGTCGTTATAAAATACGAGCATTTGCCAGCATCTAGTTACGACCATTCATTATTTGCCATACAACTATTTCACTTAAGAACATATTTTGCCCTGGGGCTATATATTGGGTTATTATTTAGCACATTAAGAATGACCAGCTGCCCCTATTTTCTTCCTCCACTTCCAGCAAAGCTATTTGCTATTTCGTACTCTCAAAGCATGCTAACAGGGAGTACAAATGTGTAAGTTCGCCCAGATAAAATATTTCTCGTGGAACTATCAAATCATGGCGAACCTGTTTTCTCCCTCCCAACGCCCCTCAACATGACAAAGTTAAGTGACATGCTTACCGGTCTCCTTTCTCTTCTTGGAGTCCTGCGAGTCTACATGGCGTAGTTTCTCGACGGACTTCAAGAGAGGCTTTGGCGTTCTGTTACGAAGAATGAATACACATGCTACTCAGTGAGAGTAAGACTTGCCCGCAATTGATGTTGTGTCGACATTAACAACTTGTGGACATGCGTAGCATGCGGTTCATATAAGGTTATCAAACGAGACTGAATAATACCAGAAAAAATACGAATATGGAGAGCTTCAGACAGAAAGAAAAATAACCTATGCAAGGGGTGGATATACACTGGCACTGCTTCATTTGCCCACTGGTGAGAAAACTCAGTGGAAAATACTCAGCCATGCCCTACAGCCTTGACTTTTTTTATGAATTCTACTTCAGAATGCATTTTGCTGTTGATATGACTTCGTTAGCAAGCGAATCTGTGGAGTAGCTATATTTCTTACCCGATAACTAGGAGGTACCTAATACAGGTCCCTCATAGTTATTTAAGTTTTCTGACTACTGCTTATATCTGCTATTCAGGAGAAAACTTTTTGTATGTTGGAAGGTGAATCTTGTCATGTTTTCGTCACCACAGTAGTGTGCACCGGTACCCACCTCGCGCTGCATAGGACATGGCACGTAATATTAAGCCACAGCAGTAGAATTAATAAATGTTTGCGCGATAGCCGGGAAGCACAGATAAGACATTTAGGATTATGTATAGGTTGACTATTTTTTTGCTCTAAACTACGCACACTTATTCGTTTGTGAATGAGCTAGAACAGACAATTGTTTTAATCTGAAATCAGAACAGTTCGTCGTAGTCCCGGAACCAGTTTCCGCGATTTCGTCTCTCCACGCAGGATAACTGGCAGTCGCTAAGTCTATCCCCGTGTGAACTGCGGAATAAGTTAAATTTTCGGGACCTGAACAGGTGACGTTTGGTACCGTTCTCTGTGCAGAACGAATCTGCTCATTGTTGTAGAACAGGTGGAAGTTATTCGTGCACTATCCTCCATGCCTTCAACGTATATTATTTTTTGTAATGCTTCATGATATCACTCTAATGTTCCGCGACCTTTGGGAATTTACAGCCGTAACCTCTTAGGGCAGCGCTGCAGATCTACAACACGAGCAGCACCGCCTTTCCTCATAATTACTCCTGCAAGAACTGTTGCAGCGTGTGGGGATGCGCGACCCTCGCGCCTCCCCTGATGTTTTTCCCGCATAGCGCGTCTCCTGTACTCCCGCTTCGCCGCGTGGCCTGCGTGACGCCCGCGCGGTCGAAGTGGTTGAAGCGCAGTGCGAGAGATGGCGCGAGTGTTGCGCAGCTGCGGGGTTACTTGGGTGCGGGAGAGACAAGGCGCTCTCTCTTGGGTTCGAGACAGCAAGCAGCACGGACGTGCCGCGCGGGCAGCGACCCTCTTTCCCGGCGGGTCGGCGCACGGCGGGGGACGTCTTCCGCGTGCGCGCGGCGACCCATGCTTCTGCGAGACCGCCTCGCGTGGCCGCCTTCGAAGGCGCCACGATTCGCGTGACCATACACGCGAACGACCAGGCGTTGGGATCCAGCATGGGGCGAACATATTCGCTCACTTCCGGTCGCGGTGAGTCGAACTTCTAGATTTGTCGCGCGCCCATCGGCATGTTGTGTGGATAGCAACTCGGCTAGCAGGCATTGATGTATGAAAGGTGCAATAAATGCCCTTGTGATTGTTTGCAGAACTGTGCTGTCGTTCCTTTGTCCCAAGAGCACGGAGGAGAATCCCACATCAGACCCCACAAGCGCAACGACGTGATGTCCTGGGAGCCAAATAATGATCGAGGTATTGCCACTCCCAGGGCTTATTTTATATCGTTCTCAGGCTAAAAGAGACACGGAAGTAAACTGTGGCATACAGAGAGTCGACGAACTGGAGATGAAATCTGCTGAATGTTAAGGGTGTGGGGTAATTGGCATTGTCATGTTTTCGGTAAAAGACACAGACTTAGACACCTTTAGTAAAATGAAGCGCGGTTGTTCGCCGCGCAGCTTCCAGCAGTTATTGTCTATGTTACTCTTACAGAGTTAGCTATTTGGTGTTTTAGACGTTAGCCAATGCAGCGTCGTCATCATGTCGCCATCGTCGTCATTGTGCCATCGTTTTCATGCCGTCGTAAGAGCACGTAAGGTTGCGAAACATGTACCATACACTTATCGCAATTCTTCCCTCGAAAAGCATCAACCATGACGTTTGTTTTCTGGGCATCACTGCGTCGACGTGTCAGTGTGAATTCTGCTTGCATTCTGGCTTATATTGTGATCGGTGTAGGCCATAAACATAAGCATTGCACGAAATTAAAGTTGAGACCGATACAATGCATAAACAGGCATTGCATAAGACTAAACGTCGCATAGACCACAATGAAGAGAACTGTACGCATCACATTTAGTGTTACTGTGCTCATTTAATTAACAGTTTCACAAGAGCTTCGCTTCACACAGATTCCTACCTATCCAACATGTGCGTTGAATCTGCATAACTATTTTCCTATCTTTTCGTGTTCGACTATGTTTAAAAGTTGCACTATTTGAACATTTCTAAAATAAAGCAATTGGAGAGAAGATCTGCGTCGACTTATCGCCCTAAAGTACTTCAGATGTATTACATCAGTAGTGAAAGGTAGCGATTGATTCGTTCACAGGGGGGTTTAATGTCCCATAGCAACGCTGGGGCTATGGGAGACTCCATAGGGGAGGGCTCCAGATGCATTTTGAATATCTGGATTTCTTTAACCTCCACGTAAAACCTAAGTACACGAGCGCTTTTGCGTTTTGCCCCCATCAGAATGTGGCTGGCACTGCCGGGAAACGAACCTCCGACCTCGTGCATAGCAGTAGAACGCCGCAGCCACTGTGCAGCCACGGCGGACGCAGTTAAGACAAGGCTTAATCGCTACGATCCACGTGGTATTTACCGAAGGCCCTTTGTTTAAGATATTGAAGATCCAGAAGCTTATTACCTCAGTGATCCTAAAGGAAGGGCCAACCACGTTGGAGAGATGACTGTGCATCTATGCTGGGCCGAAATAGATGTTTTGTGCAAAAGGTAAAATCTTAAACTCACCTTGGGGAGGTCTGTTTCTTCCGTTCTGCTTGGGGAGTCCGGGTTCCAGATGGTGCACCCAAGCCGTGCCCGTCCACTAGCGGCTCTTCGTCGGAATTCTGCAGGTTGTACTGCACCTTTCGGCCACGCGCCTCTGCGTTCACAATGTACGATCTCTTTACAAAGAAGATTCAAGGCGCATATCCAACCAGAATATCACTACACGTAAGAGAGTGCGGAATTATTGACCGGCGAGCAAAGAGTGAGCCAAGAACTGCCCCGAGACATTATTTCATACGATTTTATTCGTAGCGCCTTTTTTATCCCGGGAAATTGGGCTCTGAGCATTAATACATACGTACTACAAGACATTGCGCCTACCTTGTTTGCTCGTTCATTTCTAGGCCTGCAAACTTAAGTAGAACTTCCCTGTCTGTATTCTGATAAACTCACTGCGCTGATACCCATACATAGAAGATGTAAGACATTATTTGAGAGCTGATAATATGCCTACTACGTAATAGCTTCAGACTTGCAGACGCTTTTTTTAATTACCTTTAATTTTTAATTTTAAGACGAAGAAGTGGCTCTTGTGTGGAACCCTGTTTTCTACTGCTCTCATTTTGCAAGTATTTTTGCGTGTTTTCGGGAGGCGCTGCTCGCGAGACCTTCGGCGATGGAAGCGGAGTCAGCTAGACGTCCGGAGGAGACCGACGTCGCAGCGTCAAGCGCTCCGAGGAAGCGCAATCACCTGATGCGCGACACAAGCAGTGAGCACACCTTGCTGTACTACTCTGCTTCAGAAGAAGATCAGTCGGATGACGGCGACTACTTGACAGTTGTGAGGCAAAAAGGAAAGAGGAGAATCGTCACGGCTTCCTCGTCTTCAACAAGGACGACGGCGGCTGCAAAGGCCAATGACACGGCTCATACCATCCTCTTCTTTCCCGAGACGCCTACCGACAATCTGAATCGGCTAAACAGGCAAGCCATATCTGTCACATTGGAGGCTCTTGTTCCAAATGAGATTACAGATATGATAACTAACACCCGTAAGAATATTCTCGCGGTTGATGTCAAGAACAGAGCAGCATTGGATATCTTGAGTACACTGAAAGTCCTGGGCAAGATAAATATTCGCACCATAATATCACAGGACGGCAATACTATATCAGGTGTGAGTTATGATGTCGATGAGTCAATCGACGACAATGATCTGCCTATTTTGATAAAACCCGCCACAGCAGATGTAACTATTATTGAAATCTGTCACCTAGTGGATTCACGATGTGTGAGGATAACTTTCAAGGAAGGTATCTTGCCGTCCCACGTGAAAGTTGGATTTTTTCGTCATCCAGTGCGACCGTTTGTTCCAAGACCACTCCACTGCCGTAACTGCTTGAAGATCGGGCATGTCAGCGGCATATACAAAAATTCGACCGTGTACGCAACATGTTCTGAGTAGCACAGCGCTGATGGTTGCCATGCGACTCACTTCAAGTGTGCCAATTGCTCTGGTCCTCATGAAGCATCGTCGAAAGACTGCCCGAGACACAAGACAGAGCGGAAAGTCCTAAAACAAATGGTGAGAGAGAACTCAACTCACAGAGAGGCCGCCGCCAAAGTGCGACGGCGTAGTGTCCTCCGTCACCGTAGACGGTCCTCGTCTACTAGATATAGTGATACCGTCGCAAGACAGGCGCTACTTCCTGATGCTAGTGCTCCAAAGGCGCTTACCCACACTAACAACACGATGTCTGGAGACGCAGTGAATACCTCTACTGCAAACGACTGGCCTGCACTTCCGACATTAAGTCCTCCAGCCCAAGAAAGGTCGATGGTGGACTACCGACGCACCGATGAGGGCACAGATCACGTGCGAGGTCAAGACAAGCAAGTAGTCGCCATAATAAAATCTCTAATGAAAGTCATTCGCGTGTTGATAAATGACATGCAGACGCCATCGGCTCGAGGTGCACTACAAGTGCTGGACGGCCTGGATCCGGTTCTTGCGAGCATCGAGTAGCAAGCACAATGGCTCTACCGCGTCAGCCGTTCATCAGACAAGTCAAAGAAGCATCTATTACGCAATGGAATGCCCGTGGCCTGAAATCCCGCGTTGATTTTCGCCATTACGTTTGCCCCAATCGACTCCCCATTGTTGTCGTCTGTGAACCGAAGCTACAGAAACCCGTCCGGATCTCAGGCTATGAATCTCATGTGTCATCGACTTGTAATGACATTAGCAAAGTGATCGTCTACACACGGTGTGAACTGACTTACGTTGTTCATCCACTGCGGCCACATGACAGTAATCTGTATGTGTGTTTGACAGTGAAAAAACAAAAACTTGCATTCACTTTAGTGAGCGCTTACCTTTCTCCATCAAGTCGTTTCGACAGGCAGAGACTGAGTGACATTATAGATGCGACACCTGGTCCATGGATTGTTGTTGGGGAATTCAACGCGCATCATTCACTTTGGGGAAGCAACAAGACAAATTCGAAAGAAAAAAACCTCGTGTCCTTTGCTTGCGACCATGAACTTTGTTATCTGAATGATGGCAGTCCCACGTTTCTGCGCGGCCGGAAGTACAGCAGTTGTTTAGACTTAGCTTTTGTTTCGCGATGCCTCACTTGCTGCGTCCATTGGTTCGCAGATATAGAAACCCATGGAAGCGACCACATTCCTACCTACCTAAAGATAAAAAGACTCACCAAATTCGTTTCATCAAATTTTAAACAAACAATAGATTGGCCCGTGTTTAAATCACTTATGGAAGACGCATGCCACAAAGGCATTTCGTCGACACTAGAATTTGAGATCGTCAAGGCTATGCAGGATGCTATGCGTTCATTTCGCCCATTAGAGAAATGCACAGATTTTGATTCGGAAATACAGAGCATCCGTGCAATCCGGCGGCGAGCGGAGCGACGGTACAGACGGACCAAATCGTTCTACGACCTTGAGAGGCCAGATGCATTCAAAACAAAATTCAGCGTCGCCTTGCTGTACTGCAAAATCAACGCTGGAAATCGCTTTGTGAGTCTCTCGACCCGCGTAAACCTCTGTCGCTTGTCTGGAGAACAATCCGTGGACTACGAACAGCTCCTCAACAGCGTCGTCCATTTAAGTCTCTAGCCCTACATCAAGGACGCCGAGAAGTCGAGGTAGCCGAAGATTACTGCGCAAGGATCGCGGGTCCAGCGCTCACGTATTCACCTTGCGCACCTATTCCCATTGTCCCCCCTTGCTCCAGAGATCCTCGTATGGACGCTCCTTTTCTCCATCGAAGAACTGGAGGCCGCACTTGCTGGGTGCAGGTGACCTTCGTCACCAGGACACGATGGCATCATATACTCTGCGCTTGCGAACCTTGGTCAAGAGGCCAGAGATGCCCTTCTTGGCCTGTACAACGCATCATGGCGTGACGGCCTGGTCCCTACAACGTGGAAATCCAGTCGGCTTGTTCCACTCCTCAAGGCTGGCAAATCCCCGTTGGAATTGTCATCTTACCGTCCAATAGCACTGGCCAGCTGTGTCGGCAAGGTAATGCAGAGAATGATCCTTACACGGTTAGAATGGTACTTGGAATTTTACAACGTCTATCCAGAGGTAATGGCTGGTTTTCGGCACGGCCGCTCGTCAAAAAATAGCGTTATCAATCTTGTGACATACGTGCAACACCAGAAACATCTGAAACGAATCACTGCGGCCCTATTCCTTGATATTAAAGGTGCGTACGACAATGTAGACCATCATGCAATTCTGGCCGCCTTAGAAGCTGTAGGGATTGGTGGACACACCTTTCGCTGGATAGGCAACTATTTGAATGGCAGATCTTTTTTTTATTTTGACTGAAGACGGACACACGCCGCCTAGCTATACCAGTCGTGGTGTACCGCAAGGCGGAGTCAGCCCTACCCTTTTCAACCTGGTGCTCGTTGGTCTCGCTGATTCGTTACCGCAAACCGTTCAGCTCTCTGTATATGCAGACGACATTTGCATATGGGCTTCAGGCGTGACACGGGTCCAAGTCCGCGCACGACTTCAGAAAGCCTCCATGGCTGTGTCAACATACCTTAGAAGACAAGGCCTGCAGCTTTTCGCTGAGAAATGTGCACTCGTTGCTTTTACTCGCAAAGCGATGGCCCCGTATGCTTTGCGGATTAATGACCAAATTATACGATATAGACGAACGCGCCGATTTCTTGGCGTCATCATTGATAGAGACTTGTCTTGGAGCCCTCACATCTCGTACATGACAAAGCGTTTGGCCGCCATTGTGGACCTTCTTGCGTTTCTCGGCGGGAAGTCATGGGGCGCAACAGTGCCGTCAATGTTGCAACTGTATAAAGGACTGTTTTTGGGCTTCCCGCGGTACAGCTTACCTGTACTAGGAAATACTTGCACTACGAATATCCGCAAGCTCCAGAGCGTGCAAGCCCAAGCACTCAGGACTTGTCTCGGTCTCCCCAAAACTACGTCATCGATTGCGACAGTGGCCATAGCCAGAGACGCTCCTTTGACCATCTACACGGATACAGATGTCCTGAGAGCACACATCCGACACGTGACTCGGGTTCCCTCCCACCATCTTGCTTGCTTGCCAGCAAAAAGGCCACTTTCAACTTTTGCCAAAACTATTGTAAGACATCAGTCCTACTTGCCATCAGAATTTACGCCAGCTACACGATTATCAGATCCATTGTGGTGTCTGCACCGGCCGCAAGTGCAACTGACAATTCCAGAAATCATAAAGAAAGCTGGAGCGCCACTGTAAGCTTTGAAACAAGCAACCTTCGAGCACATTCACAACGTGCACAGATTCCGGCAACATGTATACACAGATGGTTCAGTAAAACTGAACAGCTCTGCTGCTGCAGTCATCATCCCGGCAAAATCTGAGGAAATAAAATTAAGAACTTCATGTGTGACCACGTCGACGGGTGCAGAACTCGCGGCGCTTCGTGCTGCACTTGATTTCATTAAGCAGAAGCCACCGCAACAATGAACAGTCTTAAGTGACTCCAAGGCAGCCCTTCAGTGCATACGAAGCCCAATGCGCCACGGACCCAATGAACAACTGGCCTCAGAAATTCGCCACATATATCATCAAAGCCATGAAAAGGGACGTAACATAATCTTTCAGTGGCTTCCAGGACATTGTAACAGCAGCGGGAATGACCACGCCGACGAATCCGCCCGATCTGCGCATGAAAGTGGTCAACGAGTCTTCATTCCGCTTTCGCGAACAGACGCCGCGGCTGGGCTGCGATTGATGTCCCGGGAATGTACTTTTCCTCTGTGGGACTCGAATGCTTTCACCATGTGTCGGTTGCGTTCGTTGTCTCGGGACATACGGATGCACCTCCCGCCTGGGTTACCACGACGTGAACAGACCATGCTCTACCGTCTGTGGCTAGGCGTTGCCTTTACAAACGCCTATGCTTTCCTCATTGGAATGGCCAACAGGCCCACGTGTGACACATGCAACATCGACGAGACGCTCGCACATATTATCTGTGTCTGCCCGCGTTATAGTGCTCAGAGACAAGTGATGTGCAGAGTACTGGACAAGTTGGACAATCATCCACTATCAGAACTAAAAGCTTTAGGTCAATGCTCCGAAATAACATCCACGTTGAAGGCCTTACTCGCGTTATTAAGGTTCCTGCGGTCTACGGGGCTTCACGACAGACTCTAAGAATGCCGCCCCCTACCGCTCTTTACCGTACGCGCTTTGTTCGTGCTTGTCTCTCTTTCTTTCTATCTCCGTCTTCCGCTCTGTTTCTCTTTTTATCCCCCTTAACCCTTCCCCCTGCGCAGGGTAGCCAACCGGAACTAGCTCTGGTTAACCTCCCTGCCTTTCTCTGCATTATCTTATCTCTCTCTCTCTTAATTATATCTTCAAATGTATTTTCTTAGTGTATAAATAATTGGCAGTGGTATCGCAATCCTACGGAAACATGTTTTAGGAAGCATTCCACATTGGGTGAAGTACTGATAATGCTATGTGGGAAAAAGTTCCCTTGTTTTAGCTAGAGCCTCTCTCTGCAAAGTATTTACCACGGCGAAATGTTAAGCACCTACGAAAGAAAGTCTTGATGCCTGCTGATGCTTTTTTACTTATTTCGGATAATATGTTACACTGATCTGCACAACATTGAGGAAGAGAAGAACGAGCTTAGGACTGAAGAAGACGACGCTTCAGTGACTGGCCTGCTGTGAATTGCATACATACTGTAAAAAATTATGCGGATCCCACGCACCGTGGGAATCGCTGTAAGTGAAGCTTTTTGTGCTGTTTGCTTTGACTGACGATAATTATTGGTAATGTTGACGGCTAAAGCTTAATTTCTTCAATGTTTAGTCCAGCACGAGAGTGGCTAGATGATGTTAAACGTTACCTTGCGTGCACCACTGCTGTTTGTCTGCATAGTACACAGGACGCATCGGGGGAGGTGTTTGCTTGAGGCGTTATTGTGCTCCATGCTTCATAACATCTGAGAGGGTTCAGCATATTCATTGCTTCAAGTGGCACATCGCATCGTGGCAGAAGTATTAAACTTAAGTTGTATTCTGGAGCTGTACGTACCAAAACCACAATCATATTATGAGGCACGCCAGAGTGGCGGACTCCGGATTAATTCTGACACCATGGTGTTCTTTAACGTGTCCCTAAATGTAAGTGCCCGAGCGCTTTTTATTTCGCCCCCATTGGAATGCGGCTGCCGCGGTTGGAATCAAAACCGCGACCTCGAGAGATGACATTGCCGCAGAGCTACCGCGGTGGGCAAAGAAGCGTTGATTTGACGTGTGACCGCTTCCGTAGTGCCGCCTATACCTCACGGTGCGCTTTAACGCGGATCTGCTTCTGCACGTCTTGCGTAAGTTGTCAGCTTGACAAACTTGCATGGTGCTTATTTTTCAGAAATAGCACAAACGTACCGTACCGTGCATTGAACTTAAATTTATCCCATTTGCCCGAAACTGCCACCGTGTCTGTAGTAGTAGTATTTTCTTGCTTTCTCACGTCACGTGTTTCTTCCCCCCCTCCCCCTTGTTTGGGAACTGAGAACAAGGAGTGACAAAACTGTTATTCACTTGTTTCGCGAATGCGTTGGTTCTACCAAAGGAGTCTGGTTATACCTATTTTCTGCCTCCTCTCCCCCTCTGCTTTCTATGATACCATCTAGCTTCTCTCTGGACTTATGATGAGAAGCCAACAAAGACACCAAGAAAAACATAGGGATAATTACTTGTACTTACTAATTGAATTACAGAAAATGATAAATTAATGGCAATGAATATGTATTGTCACGTAGTGGTGACGTTGAAGAACGCAGTAGCACCACTGTGAACGACAAAACTAAATTTTATTGGGCGCACCTGTGCCCTCAAAAACAGGCTACACTTATAGCACAACGATAGCGGCGAACACGGTCGGCGATCGTCGAAAATCTAATCAGCGGGTCAAGCGCATCGGCTTTTATACAACAGTCGTCGAATGTTCCAGACTAATCGTTGGGACCCGCGTGCCTTCCACAAAGTTTTACACCATTCGCGTCACGCGATGAAATCTGATAGCACAAGGTTCGGCGACAACAGACAACCGGATAGAAGCATCGATAACTTTCCAGAAACTTCGGATGCATGCAGGCGCGTCCCGCGCTGTGCGATAATATTTGTTAGGCGGCGAAACCTGGTCGCCCGATAAAGATAAGTACGCGTGTCAATACCCCCCTCTTAAAAAGCATCGACCCGATGCTGCATACAAACGAGAGTAATAAAGAAAACACCCGTAGCAAACAAAACAACAAAATAAGGAAGTTCGTCAGCGTGCGTAAAAGGGTTTCAGACGCACCACGTGGACCACTTCAGATCGTGCGCGGCGCCGCTGTGAATGCGAAATTCCGTCTGGCACGACCTCATAATCCAGTGCGCCAATACGTCGAATGACCTTGTAGGGTCCGAAATAGCAGCGCAATAGTTTCTCACTCAGTCCTCGTCGGCGTATCGGGGTCCAAACACAAACACGGTCGCCGGGCTGGTACTCGACGAAGCGTCGTCGGAGGTTGTAGTGTCGGCTGTCGGTCCTCTGTTGGTTCGTGATCCGTAGGCGGGCGAGCTGTCGGGCTTCTTCGGCGCGCTGGAGATAGCCAGCGACGTCAACATTCTCTTCGTCAGTGACGTGGGGCAGCATGGCGTCGAGCGTCGTCGTCGGGTTCCTGCCGTAAACCAACTTGAACGCACAAGCACCTCCACCAAATGTCACGTAGTGGTGACGTTGAAGAACACAGTAGCACCACTGTGAACGACAAAACTAAATTTTATTGGGCGGACCTGTGCCCACAAAACAGGCTGCACTTATAGCACAACGATAGCGGCGAACACAGTCGGCGATCGGCGAAAATCTGATCAGCGGGTCAAGCGCGTCGGCTTTTATACAATAGTCGTCGAATGTTCCAGACTAATCGTTGGGACCCGCGTGCCTTCCACAGTTTTACACCATTCGCGTCACGCGATGAAATCTGATAGCACAAGGTTCGGCGACAACAGACAACCGGATAGAAGCATCGATAACTTTCCAGAAACTTCGGATGCATGCAGGGGCGTCCCGCGCTGTGCGATAACATTTGTTAGGCGGCGAAACCTGGTCGCCCGATAAAGATAAGTGCGCGTGTCAGTATGAACAAACAATTTGCCGCAGGTGGGGAACGATCCCCCGTCTTCGCATTACACGTCCCCATCTTGTGGCAAGTTGTTTTTTCATCCACTTTCATTGCCATTAATTTATCATTTTCTGTAAGTCAATTAATAAGTACAAGAAATTTCCCCTATGTTTTCCTTGGTGTCTTTGTTTGTTGGCTTCTCATATGACGAATAAAAATCGGGCCCCTCGATTAACCCCCTTTATTCTCTCTGGACTTGCACGTTAGTCGAAATATAATCGCTGCAATTTCTGCAATGGTTTTGAGTGTGGTCACCGATAATTACAGCTGTCAAGAGGCTAATGTGGCGACGGCCAGGGAGCTCCAGAGGGTATAGTGCACAGTCGACGTGGTGCAAAGGTCCAAACCAGTTTCTCGCGTTGCCTTTCCTCCCTGCCTCGCTCATCTAATGTATACACTAGGGTGCCTTGAATGGTTTCTCCCTCGCCGCCACTCTGACGAGAGGCGGTGAGGGCGAAACCATTCAGGCACCCTAGTATACACACGCTCTGAACCACCCTACGACGTGGTGTGCCAGACAGCAGCAGCAGCAGCAGCAGCAGCAGCAGCAGCACTGGGAAAGTCGAAGAGGCAAAACAAGCTTCGGTTTTTTGCATTTCCCGTCTTGCTTCTTCCCTCCGTAACATTTATGGTGGAGGCGCGGGGCACTCCTGTGTACAACGGAGCTCCGGAGCGGACAAAGCCTGGCCACTAACATGACGACAGATGGAGCCGGTGCAGAAAAAAGCCTCCATGCCGATAAGAGACCACTACCACGACGCCGACAGCCATATTGTCCCAACCAACGACCCATGAATGTTTTCCGGGACCGACAATATTAACGTCGACGACTGGCTCCAAATGTACGACCACGTCAGCGCCCATAACAGGTGGCGCAGACCATTATGCTGGCAAACAGAATTTTCTACCTGAAAAGCACGGCACAGGTCTAGTTTCGAAACCACGGGGAAGAACTGACAAGCTGGTATCAATTCAAGCAAAGGCTCTACGAGTTTTACGGCAGGCCTTTTGGCCGACAGCGAGCAACGCAAAAGGAACTTGGGTCCCGCGTCCAGATGTGGGAAATACATCCAGGACGTTCTCGCTTTTGGACGCTAGGTTGACGAGCGCATGTCAGACGAAGACAAAGTGAACCACGTACTGAAGGGCATAGCGGATGATCTTCTTGTGTATAAGAACTTTCCCACCATCGCCGACATCATTAATGAATGCCGACGCTCCGAAGAAGCGAAAAGCCCTCGCATCGCACACCAGTTCACGCGTCTTCCAAATACGGCTGCTACTTCATCATGCGAAGACCTTCACTCTGTGCATCAGCCGCCAACGGCCTTGAGCCTCGTTAGTATCGCTCGCCGAAAGATCGAAGCCGCGGCACCAGTTGGCTTCCAGGCCTATTCTAACGATTCTCGACCGACGATTTCCCTTATGCAGGCTCTCGTGCGCGAACACTTGGCGTACCTTGGAATTCAATATGGCTGTCCTTTAATCCGTCGGACACCTATGCCTTTAGCCTACGAGCCCTTCTTGGCGACGCCAGTACTCCTCTCGGCCTTTTCGCAAGCGGAATGGCGAACATCCGATGACCGGCCTCCTTGGTCAAGTACCGACGTGTTGGCGACATTTCACGTCACTGCCGCACTTTCTAAGACTAACATTTGCAGACTGATATTTGTCATACAACTGTGCTCAGGCGTCCTCATCTACACGGCAGAGTCGTTCGCCCTCACCATGACCTCCCCTGCCCCCTCGCCCACTTTTCACTGTTCTCCGTCCCCGATGTATTGGCGCCCTACGGGAAAGTGACGGGTGCAGCTCTGAGGGTGTGATGCTGCTACAACGACCCGAACTGCAATTACCTTACTGACCTTACCGATGGATAAGAATTTACTTGATGTTTACTTGGATAGTGTCCCTTTACTGCTCTGATTAATACCGGCGTGAATATCTCTGTAATGAGCGACCAGCTTCGTAGGCGGCTCGCTGAAGCCCTCACCCCTGCGGTGCCCCGTGTTTTACTAGTCGACGACGGAAGAAAATTGGCCACAATAGGAATGTGTGCCGCCAGCGTTGGTGTCACTGGCCGTCAGACATCTGTTTTGCTTAGTGCTCTTCAAGAATGTCCCCATGACGATGTCCTCTGCCTTGATTTTCTATCCGCTCACTCTGCACTTATCGACTCCTCTGCTGCACTTGTTCAGCTCGATTTACCTTCTCCTGACCCTCTCGAGGAAGTTCCCAGCAAAGTGCTCCGCCGAGCACATTCGACTCAACCCACAAACCATCGCCTGCCTTCTCCTTTCTTTCGCTGACGTCCTCCTTGCCCATCACGCTACTCTTCCGCACACCGTCATCACTATGGCCAACTACTTCACCATACTTAATACTGTTTAAGCGCAGAATCTACAAAAACCAAGAAGAGACACCAACGCGGCAGGCGCTAACCAACGCTTACTCCGAACCAACGCTTTACTCCATCAGCATTCCTCTCATCAACGTCGGAATTGGTGACCACGTCCTAGCGCAAGGCATAGCCTTAGGTACGCTGTCCTCCTCCCAAGACTACCAATTACCAGTCGCATTTGTCGACGCTAGTCCTAAGCCGTTAATTTGTAATTTTTGTGGAGTCGTTCAGTTCGCGACACAAAGTGCTGCGGCCACAGCGCGTGCTTCAAATACTTACGCTTGGTGTTCCATTGCGGAATCACTTCATAAGAAGCCAACAGTCAAAGACATGAAGGACAGCATAGAGGAAATTACTTGTACTTATCATTTGAATTGAAGAAATTAAAAATAAATAGAAATTAAAATGGATCGAAAAACCGGCCGCAGGTGGGGCGCGAACGCACGTCTTCGCATGCGCGTGCAATGCTGTTACCAATCCACTTGAATTTTCATTAATTTATCATTCGTTTAATTCAAATAATAAGCGCAAGTAATTTCTCCTATGTTGTCCTTCGTGTCTTTGACTGTTGGCTGCTTATGATATGGCTCATATAAATCGGGCCCTCGGTATCCTTTCTACTTGTTCATCGCGGAATCACGCAGCAGTTGCGTTTTCTGAAATGCACCGCACGCCGAAGCGGCTGCATTAAATTTTTTGCCGACTTTATGCGGTTTAATTTATAAGCGTGGGATTCTTCAATTCGGCTGTATACATGCGTATCGACCGTTTTGATTTATAGCTTGGGTTCTTATACCTTTACTGACAATTTACATTTAAAATATTGGTTGATAGAAAAAAGGACGCAAGATATCACTTATGGAATGTTTCACATACGAATGGTACAATGAGAAAAAAGTTCCGATTTGACAGATATGACTACCCCGTGGATATATTACATGCACATTAACACTCCAAACACTGTACTATTGCACGGTACAAGCATCTACGATTTTCGTGAGTGTGTGTGGCAGCACATCGAGGCGGTGCACACTCATGGAGCTTAAGATGCATCCACATTGCACAACCGTCGCAAATTCTTCCGGTCGCTGTCTGCTACAGGTGTGCGAGCACTAAATAGCAGCGCGTCTTTTTTTTTCTTCATTCTTCTTTAGGAGCCAGTCATCCGCCCTAAAGGAAAACACCTTAGAAGACAGCGCAAGATTACTGCAGCGTCACTCACCACTGGATGGAGTGTCAGAACCGCTCGGCTTCTTGGTGGGACTGTCTGAACCGCGTTCACGATCGGCGGCCGCTGAGAGCAAGGCAGCTGCCTTCAGCTTGGCGGGGAAAGTGGACGTCATGCGGCGAGCCGTGTTCCACTTGTTCAGTATCTCGGCTGTTCGCTCGATATTCGACTCAACCTTCGGTACCACAACTGTGGGAAAACAAACACATCTCAATTAAGATTACGATGAGAGTGCGAGAAAAGCGAAAAAAAAAATAACTAAAAGAATGGAAACATGACACGAGTAACTGCAGATTTTTTAAAATGAGACGACGATAAACGATGAACCTATATCATTTTTATTATACTGATCATAGGTACTCACTTGGAAATAATAATAATAATAATAATAATAATAATAATAATAATAATAATAATAATAATAATAATAATAAGTTGAGGAACAGGTCGGCAAAACATACGAATAGATCTAAAACGAGTGCATAAAGTTGGAAAGAGGTTCAGATAAAGTTCTGGTGTGAGTTCATGTGCAAATCTACACAGATTATTGTCCACTAAATGGAAGAAATCGAGCCGGCGCTGTAATGAAAATATTTAGTTGGAACCAGTAAGGCGAGGAAAGAAGTCTTTAAAGGGACAAAAAGAAGTCTTTAAAGGGAGAGAAAGGCAAATATTAAGTCAAGCTAAAGTGATAAATTAATGCTCGAGAACGTCTAGGGCGTCAATATTATCGCGAACAGAGCTTTAGTAATCGAGAAGTTGAGGTAAATGCAGGATACGATTCGACATTTACCCGGGACATTCAAGTTCTAGCCTGATGACCTAGCAACTCCTCAATATAATTCGGTCACCAGTACTCAACCTCTCGTAATAAAAAGACCATCGCATTGCATTATCAGACGAAAGAAAATGCTACTTGTCCATTTCTATTCGATCTTTAGAAAAGAGCAGTCATTGATGTCACCCGTGACAACAACGCGGGGGTCAAAAGGTTTCGTTTTCGCTCGATTCTGCGCCGCCCGTGCTTTCGCGTTTCACTGTTTTCGTTATCGCGTAGTGCTGCGATGGTTTTACTGGCTCGCGACACTCACACAAAGTGCCAGTAGCAGAGAATGCCACGTTCCTATGATGTCGCGAGATACCAGAACACTCAACGCCACTTGACCAAGAGCAGCTGTAGATGCGAAAACAACGCTTTGTTTTTACTAGGTTTCTCTATGGCGGCGCGTTTGCGTTTTCCGCAAGGAACAGTAGCGCCGTCTGCCGGGCGCCGGTATACTCACTGACGGAAGTAAAGGGCCCTGACGTCACCACTCCCCGCTCAGGGGCGGGCATTTAAATTCATCGGAAGGTGTGCGGGCCCTTTAGACAAGCTTTTCCCTAGAACAAAGTTTTTTTTTTTTCCACAGAACAAAGGCTACGAGATTTCAGTAACAGTGTTTTAACAGTCCACGTTGACTTAACATTTGCCTTCAGTGTCGCTTTCAGATTCACTTTCTTTTACGTTGTTCCGATGGCACAAAAAATATCGTATTGATCTTTTTGATACGTAGTTCTGAGTTTATCGAGGGCTTTTACTACGTCAGAAGTTAATGTAGGTTTCCCACCAGATCTCTGTGTCTCTTCCGTACAAAGCCTCAGCAACTAGTTCAACAAGTTTTAAAGCAGTTGACACATATAGCAGAATTCGGGTAGCAAGCTGAACTTGGCATAGCGTGGGACGACTTGAGGTATAATAAGAAATGCGTTCGAGTAATTAGAATGAGCTCTCAAATAAATACTGCAATTCACGTAATTTTCTTGGCGCTCTTTGTCCACTTCTGGGCTTTGTGCCAATAAACTCCAATCATCATCATCATCACGTAATTTTGTTGCAAAATGCTGATCTCAAATTATGCTTGCTATTTATAAACGATTACTGCAGACAACGTATAGAGGTATAAAACCGAAGATTGGCATCACTTGTGCATTTTATGTACGTTTTGATACGTGCCAGAAAAGCAACTTGTGGAATTGGCTAATAAGAAAACAGAAATCATATTAGTGTGGACGCTGGAAGCCCTGGGGGTGTGCGCGGTGCAGGATATAATATGACATCAAGCGGCTAAGAATAGCCCAGGGCACAGGTGACCTAGCAGTGGTGTGGCACGGTAATGTGAGGACGATGCCAACGGTACAGAAGGCATCACAAGTCACCTGAACTGCCTAGGCAACGCTGTGCGATCGCCGGTCAAAAGTGCCCTCCACGCAACGTTTACCGGTCTCGGCCGGCAAAATACCCGATGGCAGCGAAAACTTATAAAAAAGGAAGAAAGCGGATGGCCCTCTGCCTGAATGGGAATGCAAAACATGCTCGCAAGCTACTCTGCGCGTTGGCGTAACTTCTGCCCGTAATCCAGCACCCAATGAGCAGGATATAGCAAGAGAGATGTCAGACATTAACACAATACTGAATGCATTGCTGCCTCTAACAGAAAAAGTAGAGTCTCTTCTGGAACTGAAAAACGCAGTCATAGGTGTACAAAAGTCAGTGCATACATATGTCACATAAATATGACGAAGTTCTGAAAAAGCTGTCAGATCACAACAGTGAAATCACAGTAATTAAAAATCGCATGGAGCATGTGGAAAATTTTGCGGCACGAAGCGAAGTTTCAGAATTAAAAAAGATCAAATAAATAATTTAGAACAATATGGAAGAAGACAAAGCAACAGCGCGCGCATGCGATCCCATAGATGGGATGAATACATATATATAGAAAAGTATCAGTCATAGCTCCCGTAGTATAGCCTTCTGAGCCGTTTCCTTTTTTTTAAAGAAGTCCTAGTAGGGTTATTATAATTACACGAAGGTATTTCGCCCTCGGCAGCAGCAGTACTTGAGATAGCTATTCTGGCGGCTAGCTTCCCACGCTATGCGTGCCGCCCTCGCACCTGTTTAAGCTTTTCCTAGACGCTAGAGCTATACTATGCCCACGCTACCTTGAGCGATCGGACAGCGCGTTTTCCACTCTTGGCCGGCGGAGAGGGGACGCTTCGTTCCGGCCGCGAAGCTCTCCACATCTCTATAAGGTGCCTGGTGGTGGTCTCGTGCTGACGATGCCCTCTCGGTGAGCGCATATTTCCCCCCTCATCTTTTAAGAGGTTCAATACATACAAACATTTGTTTCGCAAACCAGATTTATTTCAAGGGAATTTTCCACGTCTCAATAATTTCTCTCGTCGTATTCGAGTGCTGATTGCCGTGTTATAGTTTGTTAACGAAGCTTTCCCTCAAGTCTAAATATTTTAAGGCAGTTTGTCATGTGCGTATCATGGCCACACACGCTTATATCACCTTCCGTTTCTCTACCACGGTTGCGCTTTAAAACCACGGCGCTGCAAGTTTGCTTCAGAGACTTTCCTTTCCTTCCCTCTTCTCCGCCCTTAAACTGGCTCTCTTAACTACTACACGCAGAGACAAAGCAACAGCGCGCGCTTTAGATCCTATAGATGAGATCAATATTTACAATTATTATTAGAGTTATAATTAGATTCGAGTGCTGATTGCCGTGTTATAGTTTGTTAACGAAGCTTCCCCTCAAGTCTAAATATTGTAAGGCAGTTTGTCGTGTGCGTATCATGGCCACGCATGCTTATATCGCCTTCCGTTTCTCTACCACGGTTGCGCTTTAAAACCACGGCGCTGCAAGCCCTTAAACTGGCTCTCTTAACTTAAATTAGTGCTGCGAACGGACTCTCTTAACTACTACACGCAGAGAAAAAGCATCAGCGCGCGCATTAGATCCTATAGATGAGATGAATATTTACAATTATTATTAGGGTTATAATTATATTCGAGTGCTGATTGCCGTGTTATAGTTTGTTAACGAAGCTTCCCCTCAAGTCTAAATATTTTAAGGCAGTTTTCCTAGTCTCTAAAGCCGCTCGAGTTCACGCTGCTCCTCTGGCGGCCATTTTTCCAAGAAATTATGCCCCTTTTTTTATGTCTTTTCCTTCATTTTATCACTGTACGGAAACCCTCCTAAAAAAATTATATATCCTCAATTATGTGTGGCCACACATGTGCAGATCATAAATACCAGGTTCTCTAGCCGAGTGCCATCCATGCGGTATAACCGAGCTCAGATTGGTCCACCTTGACTGATCAAATAGGGCACCACTGTAGGTTAAATGAGGCATACAACTCCTGCGGGACCCGCCGTGGTTGCTCAGTGGTTATGGTGTTAGACTGCTGAGCACGAGGTCGCGGGATCGGACCCCGGCCACGGCGGCCGCATTTCGATGGGGGCGAAACGCGAAAACACCCGTGTACTTAGAATTAGGTGCACGTTAAAGAACCCCAGGTGGTCGAAATTTTCGGAGTCCCCCACTACGGCGTGCATAATCAGAAAGTGGTTTTGTCACGTAAAACCACATAATTTAATTTTTAATTTAACTGCTCCGGGACGGTAGAGTATCCGTCTCCAGTGCAAGAGGAGCGTGATTCAAATCCCGGTGCCGCGCAATTCTCCACCGGAAAATACAAAAAAAACCGTGTGTTGAGAAAATTGCACAAACAGGCCTGGAGTGCGGCCTGATCCCGGTGACCAGAACCGGTAACGCACTCTCTCACCAGAGCAGGATTGGCCACCCTGGTGCAGTACTTGGCCACAACCTCCTATATTAATACAACAACCAAACCCCGGCCCTCAGTCCCCAGCAGCCGCGAAGCAACTGACCACGGCGGCGGTCAGATCTGTGACGCTGCAGAGGGTGCTAAGAATACCTGGCTCCGGACAGGCCGCCATTGGGATCTGATCCTGGCAACGTTTAACGTTAGAACGCTATCTAATGAGGCGAATCTAGCAGTGTTATTGGAGGAATTAGAGGGTAGTAAATGGGATATAATAGGGCTCAGTGAGGTTAGGAGGACAAAAGAAGCATATACAGTGCTAAAAGGCGGGCATGTACTGTGTTACCGGGGCTTAGCGGAGAGACGAGAACTAGGAGTTGGATTCCTGATTAATAAGGAAATAGCTGGTAACATACAGGAATTATATAGCATTAACGAGAGGGTGGCATGTCTTGTGAAACTTAATAAGAGGTACAAATTGAAGGTGGTACAAGTCTATGCCCCTACATGCAGTCATGATGACCAGGAAGTCGAAAGCTTTTATGAAGACGTAGAATCGGCGATGGGTAAAGTCAAAACAAAATACACTATACTGATGGGAGACTTCAATGCCAGGGTAGGCAAGAAGCAGGCTGGAGACAAGTCAGTGGGGGAATATGGCATAGGCTTAGGAATAGCAGAGGAGAATTATTAGTAGAGTTTGCAGAACAGAATAATATGCGGATAATGAATACCTTTTTCCGCAAGCGGGTTAGTCGAAAGTGGACGTGGAGGAGCCCGAATGGTGAGACTAGAAATGAAACCGACTTCATACTCTGCGCGAACCCTGGTATCATACAAGATGAAGACGTGCTCGGCAAGGTACGCTGCAGCGACCATAGGATGGTAAGAACTCGAATTAGCCTAGACTTGAGGAGGGAACGGAAGAAACTGGTACACAAGAAGCCAATCAATGAGTTAGCGGTAAGAGGGAAACCAGAGGAATTCTGGATCAAGCTACAGAACAGGTATTCGGCTTTAACTCAGGAAGAGGACCTTAGTGTTGAAGCAATGAACGACAATCTCATGGGCATCATTAAGGAGTGCGCAATAGAAGTCGGTGGTGACGCCGCTATATAGACAGGAAAGCAGTAAGCTATCGCAGGAGACGAAAGATCTGATCAAGAAACGCCAATGTATGAAAGCCTCTAACCCTACAGCTAGAATAGAACTGGCAGAACTTTCTAAGTTAATCAACAAGCCTAAGACAGCGGACATCAGGAACTATAATATGGATAGAATTGAACAGGCTCTCAGGAACGGAGGAAGCCTAAATGCAGTGAAGAAGAAACTAGGAATAGGCAAGAATCAGATGTGTGCGTTAAGAGACAAAGCCGGCAATATCGTTACTAATATGGATGAGATAGTTCAAGTGGCTGAGGAGTTCTATAGAGATTTATACAGTACCAGTGGCACCCACGACGATAGTGGAAGAAAGAATAGCCTAGAGGAATTCGAAATCCCACAGGTAACGCCAGAAGAGGTAAAGAAAGCCTTAGGAGCTATGGAAAGGGGGAAGGCAGCTGGGGAGGATCAGGTAACAGCAGATTTGTTGAAGGATGGTGGTCAGATTGTTCTAGAGAAACTGGCCGCCCTGTATACGCAATGCCTCATAACCTCGAGCGTACCGGAATCTTGGAAGAACGCTAACATAATCCTAATCCATAAGAAAGGGGACGCCAAAGACTTGAAAAATTATAGACTGATCAGCTTACTGTCCGTTGCCTACAAAGTATTTACTAAGGTAATCGCAAATAGAATCAGGAACACCTTAGATTTCTGTCAAGCAAAGGACCAGGCAGGATTCCGTAAAGGCTACTCAACCATAGACCATATTCACACTATCAATCAGGTGATAGAGAAATGTGCGGAATATAACCAACCCTTATATATAGCTTTCATTGATTACGAGAAAGCGTTTGATTCAGTCGAAACCTCAGCAGTCATGGAGGCATTAAGGAATCAGGGTGTAGATGAGCCACATATAAAAATACTGGAAGATATCTATAGCGGCTCCACAGCCACCGTAGTCCTCCACAAAGAAAGCAACAAAATCCCTATAAAGAAAGCCGTCAGACAGGGAGATACGATATCTCCAATGCTATTCACAGCATGTTTACAGGAAGTATTCAGAGGCCTGGAGTGGGAAGAATTGGGGATAAAAGTTGATGGAGAATACCTTAGCAACTTGCGATTCGCTGAGGATATTGCCTTGCTTAGTAACTCAGGCGACCTATTGCAATGCATGCTCACTGACCTGGAGAGGCAAAGCAGAAGGGTGGGTCTGAGACTCCGGATCATGAGACTGAAATAACCAGAAGAATAAAATGGGCTGGGGTGCGTTTGGCAGGCATTCTCAAATCATGAACAGCAGGTTGCCACTATCCCTCAAAAGGAAAGTGTATAACAGCTGTGTGTTACCAGTACTCACGTATGGGGCAGAAACCTGGAGGCTTACGAAAAGGGTTCTGCTGAAATTGAGGACGACGCAACGAGCTATGGAAGGAAGAATGATGGGTGTAACGTTAAGGGATAAGAAAAGAGCAGATTGGGTGAGGCAACAAACGCGGGTAAACGACATCTTAGTTGAAATCAAGAACAAGAAATGGGCATGGGCCAGACATGTAATGAGGAGGGGAGATAACCGATGGTCACTAAGGGTTACGGACTGGATTCCAAGGGAAGGGAAGCGTAGCAGGGGGCGGCAGAAAGTTAGGTGGGCGGATGACATTAAGACGTTTGCAGGGACAACATGGCCACAATTAGTACATGACCGGGGTAGTTGGAGAAGTATGGGAGAGGCCTTTGCCCTGCAGTGGGCGTAACTAGGCTGATGATGATGATGATGGAAGAAAGCTCAGTCTAGAAATCGATGTTGTCACCTATGAAGCGAAAGAGGATATTCAGTCTAAAGTAAACAATATCGCTTGGCACCTTGGTTTGGCCCCGCTAACTGATGATGTGGAAGCTGTTCACCGCTTGCCCATCAAAGGTGATCGAACGCCACCGATCATAGTGCGATTTCTCTCGCGTAAAACAAAGGCAAAGTGGCAAGAAAAGGTTAAGCAATTAAGAGACACTAAAGCAGATGTGCGTTTCTATGACAACTTTACACCTCGCCATAAGCATTTACTCTGGCTGGCACGTACCACCGCTAAGCAGAGGGGCAACGAATTCACGTGGCCGAGAGACGGAAGGATAGTGGTTCGTAGAGTAAGCGGGGAAGCAGCATTGCATATCAGAAATGAATCTGACCTTTAAAAAATTAGGCGCAGAGCCCCCTCATCAGATAGATTTCAGATAGATATATGTTTATTTTACCATTGTTTTTAGGCCCCTATACAGCCACGTTACATTGTTATAGCCAACCATGATGCCATTGGCCAATAATGGCGTCATTGACTGCATTAAAACATTGCTTGGCGCACTTTGGCCATGACTGCATGCCCTTGTGCCCTTGTCAAAATGCGGAACAGATTAGAACGCTCACCGTAAACAACAAACAGCGTGACTTCAAGGTTATTGCAGTATATAAGCCGGAGAGGTGTCGGCGCTAAAAACAGCTGTGTTATCGATGGGGCAGACACGTATAGTTTGTACACCGGAAGAACATGCGTACGAGGAGCGCCGGAGGGAACAGCAATGAGAATGTAAACGGCGCTGGCACGAAACGACCACCGACGAAGAACGTTCCCGTGATGCTCAACGAAAACAACAATCGCGAACCCGGGCACCTCCGAACGAGCAACTACCCTAGACTCGCAATGCAAAAAAAAATGACAACCATTCCACTCTGTGACGATGGAATGGCAGTGAAAGCAGTTTGCTTTTCGTTTGAGAGCTTTGACTGTCGTCAGCTTTCGCTGCCATTCCATCTTCACAGAGTGGAATGGTGGTCATTTTTTATGTAGGGTATGCTTTGAATAAAGAGAGAGAGAGAGAGAGTCGAAGAGGGAAAGGTTGGGGGGTTAAACAAAGACGGGCCCGGTTGGCTTCCCTACACTTGGGAAGGCGAAAGGGGAAGAATAGATAAGAAGAAAAGAGAAGAAAAAGTCACTCGGAGACTCAGTCAAAGCGGAATGTCCGCTGTCACAAGCGTTCGTACAGTCCAGTAGCCTTCAAGAAGTGTAGAAGGGCTTCTGTGGCCTTTTGCATGCAAGAATGCATAAGCCATGGTCCCAAGATCTTTTCCTCCGTGAGCCCTATATTATCTAACAGGCTGAGTTTAGCTTGTAGAGCATGTCGTTGAGCATCAAAGGATGGGCAGTGAAACAGAAGGTGCTCTAGAGTCTTATCGCACCAGCACAAATTGCAGGCCGCACTTTTGACCATACCTATTAGGGATGACTAGGCTTTTATAAATGCGACTCCCAACCATACGGGTAACAGTAAAGTTGTTTCGCAAGGGGGGGGGGGGGGAGCGTCCAAGTGGCAGGTGAACTCTCAAGTTAAAGTCGAGAGAGTGCAAGTGGGAATTAGGGAAACCTGCTGAATGCCATCGTAGAACTGATGGTATGTGCAAGTGATTGAAGTTGACACGCAGCATCCGTTCGTGAGAGCGCGCAGCTTCATCTGCGCAATTCCGCATTGGCTCGGCAGCAACTGAAATACAATTTCGTGTCCTTTCTCGAGGGCATGGTGTTGAGCGTGCCTTATTTTGTACCCTGCTTATGCAAAGCATCACATAGGACAAACTGCAGAGCTTTTAGGGCTGTTTTCGAATCGCAGAAGATGGCTTCGCGATTTGGTGGTTGCTGGAGCACGCGTCCCCATTGGTCTAACATGACACCACTTGCATGGGCCTTATGATTGGATAGAAAACACGACACCTGCACGGGCTCGACGATTGCCTGAAAATGACGTGGCCCCGACGGACTGAAGGGGTTATAAACCAGAGAACCATCGGGAGGAGAGAGACTTTCTTCTTGCCGCAGGCCACAGTGTCCGATTTGCTGCCGGCCGTAACGATGACTTTTTACTGTTATTTTGCTTTGTTCTATTCCTGTACATAATTAAATAAACCTCCATTTCATCAACGCCCACCTCAACGTCGGCCAACTCCCGCACTCAACGGCAAGATCCAAATAATACTTACTGGGGATGCCCCTAAGCACTCTCTTCTCAACATTTCTTTAACTCACTGAAAGATCCCACCCTCGCTTCCCTAAACCCGCCAGAGCTTGACCACTCCACCGCAAGAGCCCTATAGAAACCGTGGGCCACAAAAACACGTCAATGGGTGGAGACAAATAGACTCAGCACCAAGACCGATGGCCAAGCTGGACTCCAACAGCAACGGCTCGGACTAAGAGTCGTGAAGAAATTAAGTTTCTCCCCTCTCTTTTCATCGGACGTATTTTCATATCAATCCATTGCACCTCTCAGTTATATTGGCGCACTAATTGCGAAAATGGTTCTGCTGCGTTTTCACTGGAATACGGTAAACAGGAATGTCTACCTTCCTCAGATGACGGGGTTCAGGCCAAGCCGCAGTAGCGTTGTTAACGTAACGCCTTTGCTAACTATGTAAAGGGTAACAAAGCTGTACACCAAATCACAATTGCTGTATTCTTGGTTATTAAAGGACTGTTTGATAATGTGGCCCATGGAGCAGTTAGGATCGCATTGAAGTACGTCGGCATTTGTGGCCGCATGTGCATCTGGATTCGCGATTATCTAACTGACAGATTTATTTGCATGTAAACTAAAGACGGCCCTATATACCACACTGCACAAATGGTCACGTGGAGTACCGCAAGGCGGAGTTCCCCACACTATTCAATATTTGTCGCATTGGGCTAGAGAACTGTGTGCCACAGAATGTGCACCTTCCTCCTTATGCAGATGATAGCTGCATATGGAGTTCGAGCCGCAGCATGCGTGTTCTACGTGCAAGTTTTTAGAAAGCCATTAGCGGTATCAAAAAGCTCGTGCACAGTCGAGGCAGCAGCTTTCTGATACAGCAGCAGTATACACGTATTCGCACAAACGACATAATCTGCGATTTTGGCACGCTGTCTAATATTCACGGGAGTTATCGTGCATGTCTGCACCGTATTCGTCTGAACGTGGCTTATGCAAAATATTTATGAAAAATTAGGGCGGTAGGATCACCATTGTGACTTGCGCGAAACGTATGAGAGGGCACAGACCACTTAACCTGTAATTGGAACCTCTTTGCACTCCAAAGGATAGTCTTAAAGACGACGTTAAATGGACCATAAGGTTTACACCTTGAGCTCATGTATTTGGACCATGGAAAGAGAGAGAATAAACTTTATACAAAACAGCACGCGAGCGAAGCGAGCGTACGCACTAGATAGCTCCTGCGCTTTGCAATGGGTAGATAATGCCACCTGTGCTTCCCGCGCTACGTAGGTACTTTTCAAATATTTATTGAAGCGCCTCTCTCTCTCTCTCTCTCTCTATCAATGTTTCATCATCTCAGATATGCGAGTACATTCCTTGTTAAATTTTCTTCGACGCAGCATTTACGTAAAACTTCTTTTTTAGATGAGAATTAAAAAAGATACGTCACCTCCCTCTATCCCCTGAAAAGAACAGAACAAAAAGAAGTGGATAATAATTTAGTAGCGTCAAATCGTAATACTTAAAAGTTAATTTTGAGCTAATATCGGGGTGGTCCCTCTCCCTGTCGTGTAGTACGTGTGGCTGTTTTGATTTGATAACGGTCCGAATTTCTGCAACATTCATTTTGCTGCTCTCGTCTTATCACTTTCAGTGAGCAAAAACGCACCCAGAATTTTATCCAATGCGGGGGTGTCATCGCGGTGACTGTAAAGCAACTGCAATGCTCAACAATAAGCAATAGAAAAAGCAATAGGAAATGGCTTTGAGGGTCTGCGGTAAGTTCGTGCTTAGCCGACCTTCTGGTTCCGGCAGGACCGTCTCCGTGACCGTGACTGTTGTGGTAGGAGCCGGTGCTGCTGCAGTTTCCTCTTTTTCTTTCTTCTCCGGTTTTGTTTCCGTGTCTTTCTCCTGCACACAAATTCATATCCATGTGCATATCCATATCCACATGTAGAGTCACGTTAAGCACGCTTAACGTGACTCTACACGAATATGCCAGGACAACTTTGAAGAACTACTTCACTATTGGGCTTCAAAAGCATGCGCTCTACATCTTTATAACTTGATGGTGTGCTCTTTTTTTTCATATTATTTCTTCTTGTCTTTTACGTTTCATCCCAGTGATCTAGAGTAGCATGACCACCTCATGCGCAAACCCACTCATATCACACGGATAAAATTTATTTTCTGTCTCTCTCTCTGTCTTTTCCTTAGTGCGCCTTACTTAAGCTGAAATGATCTTCAATAGCTGAAAGCAGCTGATATTATGGAACGAGTGTGCTGTGCGGCAATATCAAAGAGCACTTTCATTTTGCCACTCCTACTGAACTTCGGTTTACTTTGCTTATATTACTGAAAGAAAAATAATGGATGTTGACCCGCGAATACGGCGCCAAGTATTCATTGTCTCATGAGCAAGATGTGCAATACACTCATACCTGCATAAACTCATATAGTCTAGTCATATACACGAGTATATTTTGTATAAAAAAAAGGACTGGCCTGAACAGCATGCAGAAACAACAGCAGTAAAATGTAATAGTGAAATATGCAGAACAAGGTTTCAAAATAAGACTCAAACTAACACTGCGAGTAAATTCATTGATATGATGTGCGAAATTACCACATGACATACATAACCTACAAAACAACTCTGCTAGTGGTAAGCACTGATATGCACAAAATAACTGTGTATCTATACTTTTGTTTAACAGGGACATAAACTCGCTGCTTGTACGTACTTTTTAAAAAATAAACGGGCTTGTTGGCGCATTCAAACTGCTACTGCTTGAGTGACCGTGAAAAGGACTCACCCCCCTCCCTCCTCCGATACCGCACATATCATCGCTATTTTAGGAAGTAAATATCGAGCCAGAATTTATAATAGTAAGCGTGCTTCCCGCAGCGACCTGGCAATCATCGCGGCATGTTTCGAAGAAGCACTGAATTTGCAACTAGGAGCTAAAAAAGAACGCAAGGTCAATGCAGGCGACCTATAGGTCTCCTTTCTTTTTTAATTTACTTACCCGCCTTAATTGCAGTTTCAGGTCATTGTTCGATTCTCTGAGTGATCCAGTGAGGGCCACTAAGTAGTATATGATGAGTCTGTAAACAAAAACTATTTATTGCAGCCATAGTTGTAAAATATACATTGCATTGATAAGGAAAACTTTGTATCAAATCTAAATGACTATGACGGGAACTGTAAAGTTGCATGCATGAAAATGACACGTTGGCAGTTGCATAACGCGTTCCCGTTGTTACCTTCCTATAAAGGAGGTACACTAAAATAAGAAGCAGGGCCTATAATTTTTCAGAACATATACATGCGCGAAACAATTGCTGTTGAACCCCGATTTTACGAAGTCCATCGGGAATGGTAAAAAAAATAGGGTTTGGGCCAGTTGGTATGCCATGATGCGAGGTGGTGTAACGCGGAAATAAGGGGGACGAAGCGCAAGCGCTGACTTCCAATTAAAATTATGCTAAGAACATGTGCACACATAAACAAAATCGCTCCATCTGCCCAGGCGTCCTGAAATACTTCTGTGCCGAAATGAAACGACAAAATTTGCAAACACGAACCAAAGAACTTCAGACATGTTGTCTAGGAGTTAAAAACCAGAAAAGCCGCTTGCTCATCCAACGTCGTCACTGCTTGTCAAAACCAACGTCGTGTGGTGCAAATATCCTAGCTCGTTCTGCGAAAATTCAACACACGAAGCATTGACACACTTTGGTCCCAAGCGTGCGACTTCCGTTGCCTCGATAATTTCTCGAGCAGTCTACCCAGAATTTCTGCCAACAACTGTGCATTTATTGAAGGTATGCTCGCATGCGCAGCTCTTGCAATGGAACCTAAGGTGCCCCACGTAGCCATTGTGAAGGTTCTTTTTGTGCACGCGCAGTCTGACGTTCAGGCACCGCCCTGTCTGACCAATATAGCTTCTGCCGCATGACAGCGACAAGGCATGCAGTACTTCTTGCGCAGGACAAAAAACCCTGTCTGAGGTTTGTTTCGCAGGGTGACTTCTTCTTGGAGCCTCGGCAGCTTGTTTTGCGCAATCTGGCTAGCTTATTTGGTGGCGAAAATACAACACCGACGCCTGTGCTGTTGTCTGTCTTCTTTAGCCTGCGCGAGATGTCGAAAATGCATACGGTATAACGACGTATGTTCGCTTTCCGCCAGCTACCGGTGCAGCATCGCTAGCGTTGGTGCGTTGTCGCTTGTGCGATACTGACATCTTCTCAGTACCTAAAATCATGACGAACTGGGAAAATACTGCGCCCAACAACCGGCACGCCTGCAACCGGCTCTTGTGATAACAAGAAATTGAGGACGTTGGGTGAGCGCGCGGCTTTTCTGGTTTTTAACTCCTGTAGATAACATGTTTTTAGCTTCATTGGTTTTTCTTGTCTGCCCCTTTTGTCATTTAATTTTGCCACGAAAGTACTTTACGGTGCCTGTGCCAGTGGAGCGGTTTTCTTTATATGTGCTCTAGGGGGGCTTTGTGAGTAAAAGTTAGTTGGACGTCAGCGCATGTTCTTCGTCCCGCTTATTCCCGCGCTACAACACCTCGCGTTACAGAATCGTCAAACTTCCTTACTGACCGGACTCTTGTAAAATAAAAAATGCAAGAACAGCTCCGTTAAACTATAGTTAGTCGGTAATGGCGTTACGCAGGTCCAGTAGCTCTAGGGAGCGATGAGAGCCTGTTCTCCTAGCTCCCGCCTGAGACCTAGCAAATCGCCTCAGGAGGTCAACGGCGTCTATAACCTTTCCACTTGTAGGCACAAGGTCAAGGTTTACATTTATGTCGTTATCTTCAGACACTTAATTGTTCTGCGTCGGCAACAAGCCTCAAAAAATGCTTGTGTCCTGCGGTCGCCTGAAGCGCATTATAACTGCCACAAGATAGCGCAATCAAAGCCCCAGCTTCTTGAACAGTATGCAATTTCATGCAGATGGACTCACGTGGCATGTGTATACAATATATCTTCACAACTCAGCTAAGTGAGCAAAAATCGAATTTCTTTAATTGAGGCCGTGTTTTAATTTTATTTTTGCAATGTGCGCGCAGCTCTCGCTCTAACACTTCGAGCTCTTTTTCTGCCTTGCTTTTTTGGAGTGGCTTCGTAGAACCAGGACTGATGGGCAACTTTTCTAGGTAAGATCGAATTGGTAAATACATAAATCCAATGGCGAGCATTTGGGGAATTAGAATTTGTTTGTAAAATTAATGCATTTCTAAAATCTAATTTCGTAAGTTTGTGGTACAACTGTACATTAAAAACCTCCCGGAAGTCTTGTGCGACTTTGCAGAATCACAAACCCGACATCAGATAAGTAGACTTCACCAAAACAATGAGACGCACCATAGCTGCGGTGCCGACGGTCACCGCTTACAATAAACGTGCTCAAATTAACACTTCTCAATATAGAAAAATGCACTGTAGCAGAATTAACAACCGGGCTAGTTGGTTTGCTTGCATCTGGAAACCTGTCTTTCATGCGCTAAAAGAGTTTTCAATAAGCAGAAAAGTACTTTAAACAGTTTAATCTACCTAAATGTACAGGGTCCTCAACGTATGTGTGTTGACATTCAAGCAAGAGTGTTCAGCCGTTTGCTTACAGCTGCAATTATGACATTTGTTTTACTGGGTGAAGGAACCTTTCTAAATCATTAATGACATTTTATAGATGTGCTGCGGTCTCCCCAATGCATCTACAACGTTAAAATTCATCGAGCATGTTTCGTCAAATGAACATTGTACTTCTACAAACTTCGATTTTGACATTCCTAGTGGTTCGCAAATGGCGAACGTTTTAGTCCCTTGACAAGCAACGCGATTATTTAGTTTAATGCTGGCACCAGTAAGACAAGGAAGGGAAATGCAACGACGATTACGATACTCCCTAATGCGAAACTTGAGCGCAACTCTATATGCGTTTTCATTTCGCGATATATTGGCTGGCGCAGACAATATGTTTCGTGCGGCGCGCTGCTAACGGAGCGCAGTGTGGCCCGACCGCCTCGCCAATCTGGAGATCGCGAGAGGCAGCTCGTGGGTGACGCGTGGGTGCGGTTCCCAGCAGCCGTCGCAGGGAGACCTCCCAGACGGCGCGCGCTACTCTGGCGCCATCTCGTAGCCATAGTCGCCGCACTACGCCTTTCTTCTCACGCTTTCGTCATATCCTCCTCCTCTACTTTCCACCTCACGGTTCCGCTGCACCCTTTTTTTTCTGCTTTCATCCCCCGTTGCGCTCCGGGTTCGCTCTTTCATCTCTCACTGTGCTTGTTGGCTCGGTTGCGCCGACGCTCGCCGCAGGAATGGGTGCCTAAGAGCTGCGCTCTAAGAACAAGCAACGCGAATAACCCAGAGTGGCCCAAATTTTAGCATTTTCTACGGCCCCCTCAAAACATTCACGCTTTACAATGTCCTATACGTTTTCCTTTCGAAAAGCACTTTTTCTTTCTTTTCGAGTTTCGTCCTCAACAGCTAGTCGTAGTAAGCGTTTTCCTCTGAGAAATTCGTACTATATCGGAGAGCCACGCCACACTGCGAAACTGGTGGCTTACTGCGACAAATGATCTCACATGCGACATAATAACAAAAAAGGCTCTGCCCGTGCGAAAGCTGCAGAAAGTCATATGGGCATTTTACCTTGCCAAGTGCGCTTGCAGCATGCATAACAGACAAAACTATATATAGGTAGCAATAGCAATCACAATGCAATGTGCATCCAAACACAACCTTACGTCGAGTGAATGCGTTCAACACGGCGGCACCCTTACATCAACAAAAGGATGAGAGGTATCACCACACCAGGTGACGTCAAATACTCGATAATCTTGTTCATCCAAGTCGGTAACGTGTTGTCTAAATAACCGGTGAACACCCTGTAAGCCCGGAAGTAACCACTAGAAGGAAAAAAGAAAACGGTACAACTTCACGTTAGGTTCGAGAGACTTAGTTCCCTTCATCTTACTAACTTCGCGGTGTTGTATCGGCAAATGAAAAAGGTGTAAGCGCTTGAAGCGCAAGTTGCAGAGCGGAATCTCGGCTAGCTGTTCTTAATTATTGCATGTTCGGCAAGTCTCCACAGCTCAGAATCAGCAGATTATTGTATAGCGAAAAGAAAAATAGTGTTTACCAACAAAAAAAATGAAAATGGAACCACTTCAGCGCTCTATGCACGTTTCACAAATAACTTGACTAAAATTCTGGGCGACAGCGTAGTCAAAGTCAACGTCAATCAGCTGCTGTCATCGAGTAGAGCGTGAATGGTTGACTGTCATTACACAGATGCCCTCGGAAGAGGCCCTCGCCCTTCAGCGGAACATATTAATCGAACTATGGTCATTATTAATTAAATTTAATTATCACTTTGAAGTAAAGTTCGAAGTTTCAGGCAAAATATGAGACACTTCCTTCTGATACCTTTCCACAAGCTCTATTAATCACTGCTGATAATATAGGGCCATTGATCCCGGTATAATGATTGATCCCACTCAAATCTACTTTATCTATATATAGGTGTACAGACGACCGCAATAATTATCGTTGCACGAAATTCGTTAAGTCAAATTTGTTTTCTACTCTACCACTAATGCTGGAATTCAGGTGAGCAATCAGTCGGTCCTGTGTACGGGGAAGTACTCACTGCCCCTTGCAATTGGACGGTATTTAAGCTGACTTCGTCAAATATGTTTTTCTTTTCTTTTTCCAGAGCTCCCACCGAAAATTTTTGCGGTCGTAGGTAGACTAACTTATGAGTAGCAGTGCTACTCTATCACTTGCTTACACATAAATTAAATGCTTCGCATGTATCTCACCTGAAAGGCCCGCAGTGCCAAGATGGTTCCAGCCATACCATTGCGTAGCCAACCGGCAGTGTACAGACGAACAGCATGATAAGTAAAAGCATGAAGTAGAAATTGTTCGAGCCAGATGCCTTGAACACAGTCTCGTGGGGAATGTTGCATGTCAAAACAGCCCAGGAACGCAGGTACATCATAATGCACAGCTTGACTGTGTTCACGGCCGGGAGCCCCGGTGAAAAAAACATCCCCATCCTGCGAAAATCAACACCATGTTTGGATCTAGCGCAGGCAGGAGGGCGTTAAGAGAGCACACACATTTGTCAGCTGTGTTCTTGCCCTTCAGCATTGCTTGCCACACTAGTAATCAGGAAGATGACCAGATAAAGTTACAGAATGCAAGAGTTATTAACAGAAAACATTTTTGTTTATCCTCTTGAAAACAACTTGGCCGTGAAACGAAAGGGCAGACATGTTCATCATTCATTTAGGCCTCATTCACAAATGTTAGCCTATAGAAATGGACATTTTAGCACTATCGCGTAGTTAGTACTTAAAAAGAGAGCTACGTGGTTCTCTGCTTTGAGAATCTTCTTTTTCAGACAAGAAAAAAATTATGATTTGCGCCAATTTAATGCGAACCACAAGTGGTCGCGGACAATGCGCGCCCTTTTTTAAAGCGTTACTCGTCAATCAGCCCGCTCAGGGAGAAACATCGTATCCTGTGTCCGTCACGCTGTGTCAATATGTGAATGTATTTCATGTTTGTTCTTTGCGCCTTTACAACAAAACTCTAGAGAAAGGGATATTTCCATCTGTGCAACGTTACGCCTTCCTTTCACTAAGAAATACCTGCTGCTCTCGTACACTAGTCGTATGGCTAGAGGATATCGCTGCTGTCACAACGTGTCAGCTTATTAGTGCTGGAATTAGATTTTACTAAATCAACATACATATTGCGGAGATATCCGTTTCCTAATTTTAATAGTTAAGAAGAACCTTTTTCTGTGGGCCAACTCATACTTCCCATTCATGGGCATATGTGAAATGCAGGTATGCTCTGAGTAGACGACCGCTAAACCCAGTTGAACAAAGTTTGGTGCAATTAAGGGCGAAAGCTGGCATTCAACTGACTTGCGCACGCACTCTTTATTCAGACTTTTACTTAAGTTCTCCAAAACCATCAAAATAAATAATTATGATGCATAAGTGTTTATGCCTTCGTATCTTTGAACCAAAAACAAATGCTGCCATTCTGTAAACTGTGGTATTCCAAAGCGGAGGAAAGTTTGCACCTTAATTGACATTATTACATAGTTCACACGAGTTATGCAAAAGTCTCTGAAGTCAGCCCGACTGAGTGACCGTTTGTGAGGCGGTGATGAATATTACACTTCGTTTCGTCTGCTTCCAGCGCACCTGAACTTCGTCCTATCTCTTCCACTTAAACCTTTTTCCCATTTTGCCTCCCCCAGCGTAATGTATACAAATCGGCTCAGCCTTGCTTAACGTCCCTGGCTTTTCTTTATCTCTATCTCCTCATTTAGGTTCGCATGTTTCTTGACATCGCCAAGGCATGGTTGTTACATACGTATGTACCTCCAACCTCAATAGTTCTCGAAGCCATAGAAATCGACGAAAAGTGAAATTCCTTCACTTCACGAAAAGTGAAATTCCTTCAATGAATATGAACATGTATTAGATACTCCGCTGAACGATCACCACGTTGTTCGCCTTAACTTCAGTCTGTGTGGCGAAGTCGCGAGATTTAACTATATCGTAAATTCTGTGGTCTGAAGTTTTGCGGTAGCCTGTAAATGTTCCAGCAGTTCGCCAAAGCTAAATATTGATGCAATAACCTAAACTTTTCTTAAATGTGTTCCTCTAATCAAGACAACGCAACACAAAAACACGAAGTGACCTCACTACCAGGTGGCAATCTGCAGATGTCAGTAATCCCTCACACAGGAAATCCAAATTCACTACTACTGAACTGCTGTCGCAGTCATTGTTGTTCGTCGTCCAGACATTTTTAATGTTCATATTGATCCGCATTCAATCATGATACGTAGCATGCAAAAACAAACAGAGCATTGCTTGTCTTCGAGTAAACAGATATTAAGAATTGCTGGAAAATATTTTCAGGTTAGGGGCTGTTTCTCCGCGTTATCTGCGATAATCTGCTAATACCTTTGGTAGTAAATTTTATTGATCCACTCTAGTTCACGTGCTAGAACGTTTAGCGAAAACAAGTGCCGCAAATCATGACTGCGAAAAACTAATTAGCAGAGCCAGCTGGCCAATCAAGAAGAGCTTTTCTGAACGGGAAGCTTGGTCAATTGAAACCCTGTTTTCATATTTCAGTCACGTAAGGGTTTTGTTTGTTTCAACATTGTTTATTTATATACGGGATAATGAACTAACATTCTCCTGAGAGCTGGCTCTGGTTGGAACTTATAAGACTTGGTATAAGACTTGAACAAAAGGCATGAAACAGCTGCAACCACTCAGCTCACCCTTTTTATCAACTACAATTACAAACAAAGCTTAGCCACTATGTTAATTAATGACCACAAAATAATCGCCCCTAATTTCTCTTACCACACCATGCCTTGATTATTGACTAAGTGTAGTATGTTTTCGGCAATCTTGAAGTCTCCATATCCAGGCTGTAAAGATAAAACGGTGATAGGCAATTAGCATTTCTGCCACACTTTCCATGACATTCATGTAATACATTAGTTCGCGGTGATATAACCTACACCTACACCCACAATATACACCTACAACATACACCTACAATATACGATTACAGTAGCATAATAATTTATAATTAATAGCTGTACACATAGCGTTCTACCCATGTAACTGTTTTGACCTGTAGAAGTAATTAAATGTGAAGTTCCAAAAGACGCCAGCTCAGCGAAGATGTTGTGCAAGAAAAACTACATGCGACATTTCTGCGTAGATTCTGCAACGGACGATTATTCATTGTTGCCATTCAAAACAAAAGTCACCGCCCTCCAGAAGTTTTCTTGCCCTTGTATTCTGAGTTGTGAATTAGGCCAATTTGTGAATTGTACCAATTTTATGTCAGTGTTATATGTTACAAAACGCATTAAACCAATGTGATGTTCACTTTCTTTGTGAGAAATTGACAGTAATCTGGAGTACTAACGCATGCACTGTCTTGTGTACAAGTAGACAATAAAGATGAACAAAAAGAGACCATGGCGCAGTGTTTAAAATACAGGGCTTGAAAATTCCAGTATAATTCTAGGCATATCTGCCCGGATGTCTTTCTTTATGTTACATTTTCGTGCTTGTATCAAAGTACAATACCCATTCGCTAGCTCGTAGGTGCTATTGGCAGCAAAACGTTTCTCTAAGGCTTGTCACTGTTTCAACGAGCGAAAAACGGCCTCTTGATTTCTGGCTCTGTTATGAGCAGCACAAACCCCTTTTTTCGCTAAAAGTTTCTCATACTTTCCGCCTAGTACATGCCGTCACTGACATAGACAGCTAGTGTGTTGTAAAACTTGCAATCGCAGTAAGCTGTGCTTCCAAGGTAAGGTATTCCTACGCTTCTCTGTTATTCGAGAGCACCTAGCTAGCGAAGAAGTTTCACACGGACTACAAACGCCCTTTAATGTTGCTGGAAACTGGAATTTCCAGCCTAAACATTTATTCAGATAATATTCTCTACCTCCTCAGAAAGTATTCGGATAATCTAGTATTACCCGTTAACTCCTAGTAGCGAATATAATAGCTTGATTTTCGTTGCTTTTTAAATTTAAATATTCGCACACTTTTAACAACAAGAACTCTTACAGATAATACAGATCTCCTTGTCATGTTTTAAAGCTTGAAAGCGTGCGAGCGCGTATATTGTGGGACCATGAAAGGCTGACGTATCGTGGAGAGTCGAATATTGCTTACTGCGATGTCTATTAAATCCAGTGCAAGCACTTACAAACCCTTGTTCGAGGTCCCAGCACCAGCAGTCATTGGCATAACGTACAATGAGAGCCCTTATGAAATCGGTAATAAGGGTTGATGCTATAGTCATTACAAGATCCATTACTGTAATCTTGACAATCTCCTGAAACGCAAGCAGAAAAAGTATGTTTCAGAGGGGTTGCGTAATTATAAAAATTATGCAGCATTCTTATGCCAGCGTTGTGCTACAAAGAATAAGTCCGTCCAATATAACTACCTGACTTTCATTCCTAATCAACGACAACACAGATTTTATGCCAGCAGACAATGGTGCATGAAGGCTAAACGCCTATTTAGGCTTGTTTCTTTCAACAGTGAAGTCACAGTTCACAGTTTCAACAGTGTCACAGTGAGCTTGCAGAAGGCAATTGGGTTTAGCCGAGAAAACCTCTTAAGAATCAATTACCTTAATTAAAAACATTATCTGCTACTTATCAGCTTGCAAAGTTCAAATATGTCAACTCGTGCAATTTTTTTCTTCGTTTTCTCGTGTGCCTGAAATTTCAGCTTTTTGCGGCAAGCTTGTGCCGCACCACTTAGGTAAAAGGCCTGTACCATTCCAGCCGCAACGACTCGCCGGAAGACGAGAAGAGCCCATACGTCTAATGAGACGTGTGAACACCTTGGCCACCAGATTTTTTCCAAAGCATGGTTGTCAAGGGACTCCCTGCCTTCGGACGTGACGTCACAGCTCTAAGCGCACGGACATATCACCCAGGTAGTGTTGGCTTCGGAAATGTGCATATTCAGTAGCTTATTTAGCTATGCTATATTTACCTTTGAAAATCAACAATTTAGTCTGTTTTATTCACAAGCGCGCAAGCTGAGAACATGCAGACACACATTTGCGCGCAACATATACAAGGTGTTCAGGGAACACTTCCAGCTTTTTTTTTTAAAGTTGCCTGCGGCAGACTGCACAATTCTAGTCCATGAGCTAGTCTACTCGAAGAGGCGGATAATATTTGCATAAATGATTCAAATGCATAATAGAATAATTTACAAAATTCACGAATTATGTGTTTAACTAATTACCTTATGGCACATATTGCAATTTACAAATGCTAGCAGGTGAGACTTCAAGGCATATCCACTTGAAAAGAATTGTGTGGATGACACCGTTTACGAGATATGCGCCGTCAAACTTGCGTTAAAAATTCACTGTCGTTCAACTTACTTTCTTAAAAATTTGGAGGACGCTTAAGCTTCGCGTGTAAGAGTGGAATGCGACATCATTCAAAGATCCCTGACTGCTTCTCACGCTTCCCGGCAACTGGAGCGTATGTAACCGTAATGTTGGCCGCGAACGCTGTGCACGAAGAACGGGGTTTGTGGTAGAAACACGGCTTCTTGCGTGGGCCGCGATGCGGCAGATGCGAGCGCCAGCTGGAGGTATTGCAAGGAACCGGGCTCGCCGCTCCGTGGCCCCCGAGACACCCGCGGGCCGGCGCGCGCAAATGGCGGACGCCGCGGCTGGTTTCTAAATGGTCGATACGCTGTAAAAGGGGTTTCTTTGAGTTTTCGCGTAACATAATTGTGTTTTCTCGTATAGTCAAATTACAATACAAGAGCTATGTCTGTAGGTTCTGTGTATGTCGTAGTTTATGATTTCTTCACGTACTTTAGCTTGAGGAATTCAATTACTTCAGTAAATTCATTGCGCTACATGGATAGCCTGGCTATGGGTGGTACGAAAATATTTTGTCGGCGCGACGTCCAACGCTGGCCGCCGACGCGACAGGAGCTCCTTAAGGCTATCGCGTTGAGACCATGTAAAGACGTCGTTTTATGCATTGAAGCAGAAACGTAACTGGAACGACAATGCAATTCTGCGCAAAGTTCAGGAATTAATATCTCTAAACTAGTGCCATCGCTAGAATTTGTAAACTGCAATATATAACAGGGAAATTAGTTAAAAACTTAAATAGTGAATGTTTGTTTATTTGTCGTTTATCCATTTTAATGTTTTGTGTAGGCAATCTGCGCCTCTTCGAGTAGTCCACAATCGTGCTATCAGCCACAGGCAATTTTTAAAATTTTTTTAAAATGTTCGCTGAAACAATCGGTATAGTGTGGCTAACACACTGCAACAGCCTTATAGCAACTAATCACCAGTCTGTGATAAATTAGGCAAACGAAACTTTAGCTGCTTGTTCTGACCGATTGCACTGACACGTAATTGTTTGAAAGACCCAACTAAACCGCTAGGATGTGGCGAGGCTGGTAGTTAAATATGTCCGCGACTGCAATTTCCACAAAGCTCTGTGCTATTTGCAAGAAAATGTTGATGAAACATTGCGAAAGTATTTATGAATAAAACCAATTTACTCAAAGGCCCCTCACCATGTCTTTTGTAAACCGCCGCTCAGCGAGCGATCAACTAGGTAGAAGCAAAGGAAATGGTGCGGGTTGATGGTGCGACGATGTGAATTATCCCCTCCCCCGCTACAGAGGATCTCTCAGATTGTTTCAACTTGCAAGCGACGTTTCTTCCCTAACCCGGCATCTAAATCGTCGCCATAGCAGTTGCCAGCCTGCTGTTTCCTTTTTATTCAATATTATATCTTTCCGTGTGTTGAAACCTATTAATAATCTAATAAAATATATTCACAGACTGATTATATCAGGTTCTTTTTGCGAGTGGTAGAATTCAACCCGGTTTAAAAAGTAAAGTTCCCTGAGCTCCTAGGCAAAACGCGGGCAAGGCCGTGGATGATGGAAGAGAGTGGAATAGGGAGTGGCAGTTAGCCTCCCATCACGGCCATGTCTGGCAAGAGTTTCACCGTTCAGCAACGTTTCCTCCAATTTTAAGAAGGGTTAGTTGCGCTTTCCCCTCCCGTCCTCTGGTTGTGCTTTTGGACTACAAAACTTCATGACTACATTGTCATCGACTGCCTTGACATTACACCACTTATGTTCTTATAATCCTGCGAAGATGTTACCAATCAGGCGTAACATCATCAATGCTTCGTGCTTTTAATATGACCTTCAAGAGCCAGACATAGCTTTCATGCTTGCAATGAAACCTCCACGTACCTGGCCGAACATCGTCTCCCAACAGAGTTTCCTGAGTTTTTCTTTTGTCTGCTCGTCCACCTTGAGCAGGTCCTCAGGCCTAAGAGGGCTGCCAGGTTTCCGCGTACTGGGCTCAGTGGTGGTCGACGTTGTCCGTGTGGTCTCGGACGACGTCCACGATGGAATGTCGAAAGGCCCGTCGGTGGCACCATTGCACACGGACACGTACACCACAGTGCAATTGTTTGGGTCTAAAGTCGTAGCGAACTCGGTCAATGTGGGCACGGTGGTGTCGTTCGGGTCCCGCGGGGTGCCCACTGTGCCCTTCCACAACGGTGGCCATTTTTCTGGCATGGAACTTAGCTCTTCGTCTGTTACGTTCACAGTCTTCGAGTAGTTGTCTACGTAAATGACTGGCATTGAAATGTTACCATCGGGACTCGAAGGGAACCGATATGTCCAGTTGGCCACACCTATCACCGTGAAATTAGTTATTCGTAGCAAGATGGCGTCGTAACCTTCGAATATCCTTGTAGGCGGCACCTGAGTGGTCGTGGATTCTTCAGTTTGAGCTGTTGTTGGCGCCGTTTCGTTTATTAATGATAAAAGCGTGGTGGTCATCTCATCCAGGTAGGTGCCGTTCGTGACGACCAGGCTCTCAGACTGCAGAAATGGCAGAATCCCTGCTCGGGTAAGATTCACGCCCAGTTGGAAAAGAAGCGTGCAGTTCACCGGAATGATAGTACAGTTGCCGTTCGGCGTAAGAAAAGGTCCAGATGCCCCCTGCGCGAAAGATTGTCCCACCAGAGCTTCAGCCAGCGATGCGATGAAAGGCTCCATTGTCGTGGTCGAGAAAATCGAGTCCTCCGACATCGTGGACGGAACAAAAGTAGTGGCGTTGCTGTCGAGTATTGTGGTGTTCAGTATCGATGGTTCCAAAAGACCCATGTCTAACAAGTAGGTGATGTTCTCTTTTATACCGACAAGGGCAGTGGTCTGGAAAGAAGGACAGAACAGAACGGTAGAAAGAACACATGCTTGCACAGAGAAAATCAGTGTGAGAAAAGGAAAAATAACAGAGAATACAAAAACAATGGTTCCTCACAAGCTGTGGGCTGTTCAAATTAATATTATTTACAACCTGGTGTACTTGCTTTCTGGTTGTGCTTATGTTTTCATTCAGCCGAATTAAAATGTGTAACACCGGTGACTAACTGACATCGTGCGATGAACAACGAGTGGCAACCATGAAGCGACACGCGGCGAGCAATGTTCACACATACGCGCCTTGCGAGCCATATTATTGCATATTATTGGGCATATTATTAATGATCTCATTGTAATCGCAGTATTTGAAGCAGAAAGTTGGGCGACTTGGAAATTCGACAAATTCATGTTTCCGGGCGTAAAAAAAACTAAAAAGAGCGCAGAGAAAAAGACAGCTGGACAGGTAGAGCCTTCTAGCGTTCTACCTGTACAGTCGTCTTTTGCTCCGCGTTATTTTTTTTTTCGTTTTTTTCCTTACGCCCTGTAAAATGTGATTGGCTTCTTGAGCAATGCGCGTAGTAGGTACGCGCCATTGTACAGGAAGCATGCAAGTGAGCAATGTCTTTGTTGTCATCGATCATAGTTGCGTCATATTCATCTGTGGTTCACGGCACCTACTGCACCAGTTAATAGTGCAAATGTATCGCGACGGCGCCTGCTCTGACCGCATGGTTCGCAGAGAAGAAAATGCGGTAATCGTTATTATGCTAAAGGCACATTCATTTGCGGGAATCCGCGTGTGAAATATGAGCTGGCGTATTCCGAAATCCTGCTCTGACTGTGTGTGATTAGCACATGCTGACTCCAGACGCTGAGCTAAACAGTCCCGCCGCGAGTGATTGACCTAGAACAGCCCCTATTCGACAAAAGCAACCACTTATGCGCGAGTTTAGCGAGCGACCTTCGTTACTCGCCAGCGTCAATACCTGCTTCACATTACCTTCACAATACCTACTTCACATTAAGATATGGCAGATCGGCCTGTTCATGCATACAACAGCAAACCTCCTACTAAGTCCACCGACTAAAGAAAAAATCGTTACTCACCATACTCATGACTTTCCCAAACAAAGCGAAAATTAGAGTATATAAATTTAGCAAATATAATATCAATATTCTGAAAGAGATAATAAAAAACTGACATAAGGCAAATGTCCCGGGTACATACATTTCTACTTAAGCGGAAAATGACCAAGGTTTGCATCCCAGACATATATCAGGAAGCAAATGTCGCGTATTTCAAACTGAGCGATTGATTGATTAAGTTTAGCTACCCAGAGCAACATAGAGACATCGTAGATGGAGAGATCCTTTAATTTGACTACCTGGGACACGAGCCTCGTTAGGCGAAGATTTTTTTTTGCCTGCCTCCTTGAAGTTAGGCGTCGTTCGGTCACTGGTCGTGTTTTCGCCAAGTAGGCTGTGTGGTATTTAGGCTATCGTTTAATAAAGATAAAGTAGATGTGCGATGGTGGGATTCGAACCAGGCTCCCAGTGTAGGCAGAACTTTCCTTTTTTCGGGAGGGAGGGGGCGCACCCATTTGACCTGGAGAGAGGCTGAGAAGCCTAAATAGAGGTAACACATAAATTGCAAGGGGTGGGAGGGTGGCGGGGGGTGACGCACGTGCCCGGTGTGGTTCCCCCTGGCTACGCTCACTGCGGTGCTCCCAGATACAGTAGCCCTATGCTTTAAGCATTAAGCAACATCCGCGGGCTTTTAACGCGCACTGAATACTTAGTTTTAACATTATTCCCTCGTGGCTGCTAGCGATTTGAGATGGCTTAAATGTGCATTGATGCTTGAACACGCGCGAACGCGTCAAGCATCTCATCTGTAAATCATCTCGACACGTGAACGTCCGCTGAAGAGCCATGTGACAGTACGCGACAGTTGTATGTGGCGGTACCTTGCGGAAACAAAAGAAACGACCGCGTTGCGCGGGAGATGTGAATGGCTCATGAGTACTTAGCCTCTTTGTCAGGCTTATTCGCTCACAGCAGCTGGCTCTTTAAATCGTCGTTTGCCGGCACTTTATTAAAGTTATCCCTATCCTATCCTTGGGACAGCTGAAATGCTCATTTGCGCTAGATAAGTAACAAGATTAGCGCGACTGCTGAAACAAATGGCGCTTTGTTTACACCAATTCCAACAGTATGTAGGATCTGCATTATCAGTTTTCTTATTCCACCCCAATCGATAACGACCGCCGCGGTTAAACTTCAAACCCATGAACTCCGGCTCTGCAGCAGAACGCCATAGCCATTAAGCCACTGTCACGGGTAAACCAAGCCAATGCACTCAGATATTTTGCATCAATTAGATATTTTTCTCCTGGTCTGGCGCCACATTCGTTCAACTGTCATGATTGATTTGGGTACAAAGTCCTTGTGTTTACTTTGGCCAAATTTCAAAACAAAATATATATTTCAATGTCGTCCGCTACACCCCGGCTGTGGTTCATTTGAAGCCGTTTCTTTTTAATATTTTGGTTTATCATTTTCATTTAATAATAACAATAATAATAATAATAATAATAATAATAATAATAATAATTTACAGTGAAACCAGAAAGAATATTACTATGCTTGATTTAGTAAAAGTTTACGACATACGGCGTCCTGGCCTCGCCAGCGTAAGAACGTAGGATCGCACTGCTTCCAGCTCCTACAAATTATTGAGACTTGGTCGTCGCATTGCGACAGCCGGGTTGTATTATTATTATTATTATTATTATTATTATTATTATTATTATTATTATTATTATTATTATTACTTCTGGGTTTAAATGCGAGCGCTTTTAGGTAGCTTGTAACAAGTTTGACAAGGTCCAGGGTACAGGGGACCGTACGATAGAGCTTTGTTACAAGCAGTCCAGAAATCTACTATGATGAAGTTAATGCAATTGTTTATCTACATTTTCATCTTCTGTTCTCGTCCCACGATCAAACTTAGTGTCATGAAACGCCTCCCGCTTCAACTTCAAAGGCCAGTTTGGGGATTTAATTTTAATGGCATTAAAACTTGGTGCAGTTTGAGACAAAATGTGTTCCGACAATGCGGTCTACCCTCGAAAGTGTACTGGCGGTCTTATAAATTTGTGCTGTGCAAAACGCTTCGATGACTGAAAGAAATATGTAACAAAAGTCCTGTGACTATCTGTTGGAAGCACTTTTTCACGCTTAAGTCATCAAGATTGTTATTTTCAATCTGAATTGAAAATAGAGGAATCATTTTTTTTTCAACTACATCTCGTCCGACAACCATTAACCACAATACTTTGTGACATCAAAAATACAATACTTCTTAGAAGCAAAGTCTATTTAATATATGCTTATTTGTGCCTTTTGTGACTTTAACTATAGTAAGCAACGTTTCCTGAAGATTGCGCTTCCAAACAAACTTGCTGTTCCGACGCCACATAGAGAAGCGCGCACCATGGCATTATATACGCTCTCTATAGCATAAAGTATGCGCGTGTCTATACCAGGCTCGAAAATAATAGCATAAAGGCACGTAAGGCCTCAGCTGCTGAGTTAAAATAGCGTTGTCCTGATAATACGGGTACTAGAAAACCTTGTGAGACAGGATATTCATTCAGACATTGTTTATTAGTTGGCGTTTCATGGGTAAGGTTCACTGCCCTGACGTAATTAAATAACGGAAGTCAAGCATGCTTAAGTCAAGATTGTGTGAAGGACATGTTTGCTTACGCCCGTGTCAATGGGGAAAAGCTAATGGCAATAGCCTTGCCCTGATGACGTCGGTATCACAAAGTATGCCCGTTGCACAATCCTCTCCTAGCCTTGGTTCTCACGGTTTACTCCGAAGGTAACTAAAGGAGCAGTGATTATTTTCATGTGCGTTTCATCCAAACTTACCTTGCTAATTGCCATCGAAGCTGTATACGTGGGTGATACTGCTCCATCAAACCAATCAGATCAAAGAGATTAGGGTAAACAATGGATATCATTGACACCACCAAGGTCACCTAGAAATACGAAAGACATGTGCATGACAGCATTGGACATTGTGCGTGACAGCGTATAGAAATGGCGGGAACAGAAAGGGCTGGAAAAACATAATCTTGCCACGCAACCTTCAAAACACGCAACGTACCTCATTTTGGCGGTACCAAGTCTTTTCAGCTTCCGGTTCTTGAGACCGTTCAACTACGAGAACAACAGCGTATGCACTTGATGCAAGCAGTATTAGAACTATTAAATTTGCCAGGGCCCTGAGAAACATGATTTTCCAACTCCTCTCTTCCTTTTTTCGTTCCTTCTCTTCAAGAATTGCTTCCTGCGTAAGATAAAAATAGATTTAAGAAAAAGTTTTTCAAGAACAGGTTATACGTACACGCAACAGCGCGGATGCTCTTAAAATTGTGACGACAGCGGACACAGTAAGATGAAGATTTGGAGGGATCATGGCTGGCCGAACAATAAACAAATTATGGGGTTGTACGTGCCAAAACCATGATCTAATTATGGGGCACGCTATACACCCTTAAACAACTGTACAACTGTACAACAACTGTACGCTGCGCTCGCTACTTTCCTGTCGAGATTGCTTTGTCATGCTGATAACGCGCATGCCGTTTGTGACTTGGAAGTACCGGGTTTGCAGCGTTAAAGAAAGGAAATGCGGACAAGACAGATGACGATTATTATTTTGTGGCAAGATACGACCCAATGCGTGTAATTTTGTTTAAGAGTGTAATGGGGGACTCCAGAATAATTTGGACCACCTGGGGTTCTTTAACGTGCACCTAAACCTAAATACACGGGTGTTCTCGCATTTCGCCCCCATCGAAATGCGGCCGCCGTAGTCGCGATTCAATCCTGCGACCTCGTGCTGAGCAGCCCAATATAATAGCACTAAGCAACCACAGCGGGTCGTGGCTGAACAAGGGAAGCATCATTCTATAACGAAAATTTTGTCTTCTTCAGAGCAAGGACTCATTTGCTTGGCAGCGTTTATGCAGCTCACGCTCCCCTAGTGGCGAGTATGATGGAGGTTACGAAAGAGTAAGGTGAAGGCTGGGTAAGGGAAATGGTAATGTTCAAAAGGGGCGCTATAACGTAAAACTATTCCAAACTTTTCTATTCCAATTCTGCTATCAGCCCTCCACGATTGGTCAAAAACTTTTTTCGGCCACGCCCACTTCACCTGTCTGTCACGTGACGTCACGAAAACCGCGATACCTCCCCATCTGATATGATGTGTACACACTGATTATGCATGATTTGACAGAAAAAAGAAAAATAGTTATTTCTGATTCGACCCCTTTTCCCTCGGCCCTCGGCTATTGGTAAAAAGTTTTCGGGCTGCACCCACTTCACCTGCCCGTCACGTGACGTCACAAAACCGAACAAACTCACCTCGCCAAAGTGACGCGTACGCGATAAAGATGCATTAATGTGCCGAACAAAACTGTATTTTCATAGGAATAGCCGCAGGCTGCCCCATTCCGAAAGGAATAAGAGATGGCTGCCGCCGATCGCTGAGACGCTGGCTACCCACACCTGCCGGAGAGCATGTGTGTATTTGCGTATAATAAAACTTCTTCCGTGGCTGTGTAATGTTTTCGAGCCCTTTCGGCACGTTTACCACCTCATTCTGCCAACTCTTCTTTGCTGAGGGTCAGTTTTAGCGTCATTCTTAAGCTTCCGTTGCATGCCGCCTTGATTTTCGACCAGCCACCACAAGCTAAGTAAGGGAAAGCCGACCCATCGCAGACGCCGGCACCATCCTCTTCATCCGGTTATCGATTTTCAGTGCACTGGCTCTGCCCCAGTGAATCCCTCTCCACTCGAGCGTGCTCCTCGCCTCTTATCAGCCAATTAGGTACGACAAGCCGCTCAGTGTAGGCAATAGTATTCGTTTTTCAAGCAAACAAAAGTGACCTCCTATGAACGAGGAGAGCGTTTGATTGGTCTGTTCAGACAACCTTGCGGGTGACCACCCGGTGCTTGAGTCGGTGGTTACGCAAATTTGACATCAGAAGATTGGAATAGAAACATATTGGAATAGTTTTACGTTATAGGGCCCAAGGAGGGTTAAGTTGCGATAGGGAAAGAGGAGAGCGCCGGGAAGGGGAAGGGAGAGATGCTGCAAGTTTTACAGCGAAGCTGTTAGCCTCTATCGGGATTTTTTGTGTCCGCATGCGCAGTGCTCACACGAAAATGTGGGCCGATCCCGGAGACAGTGCAAAGAAACGGGAAGCCCACAGTGCGCTGCTTCCCAAGAGGCATCACATGACGTCGTCAAGTGACATCGCTTGACGAAGACGTCATCGCGTGAAGACGTCATCAGGCGATATCGTCGCGTGATATGCCGTTATTGTAAATTCGAATTACGATTCAAAGCTATCATGTCTGCCGCTTGTGTGTACGTCGTACTTTACGAATTCTCTGACGCAATTTACTTTGAGAAATTCATGACGCACTTGCGCTTGGCGGAGGGCCTGGAAGAATGTGGATGTATGCTGCACTTCAGCACACGTGCGCGCGCGCGTGACGTACGTGGGCACACAATGTATCTGTCCTTGATACGTGGGCTCTCTTCCCACTGCATCTGTCGCCCAGCGTGTGCTGCGACCGTAATCGATATTATGGCAAACACTGTCCCAAAACCGTGCCTCCAGCTAGCAGCCGCGGCCACTCAGACAGGCCTCAAATGGCAGCTGGAAAAGGGCTTCGTCTTCGAGTTTCCGCGTAACAGAAATATGGTTTCTCGTATATTCGAATATCATGTCTGCACCTTGTGTGTAAGTCGTACTTTGCGAATTCTCTGACGCCGTTTACTTTGAAAATTGAAATAGTTTAATAAGGCACTTGGCGGAAGGCCTAGGGGAATGAGCATATATGTGGCACTTCCACACACGTCTGTGCGCGCGTAACGTACGTCGCTTGTGGTGGTGGTGCTTGTCTATCGTCGGCAACAGCTCCGCTATACATTCGCTGTCACAGGGTGGAATGAAAGCTGATTTTTTCTAAAAAGTAGGGCTGGCACAGAAACAAAAGACTGACCTTAACAATCCCAGGTAAGCAGGCGTTTCCAGCCCGGTTGGCCTTAGTTTTTTCCAAAAAACAAAAACCTAAGCAGACATGGGAGGGCTCGGAAACGATTTTTATGTAAAAGAGGCTGGGTTGCATCAACAGGTGCCCAGGTAAGAGCGTGCCAATAGGATAAGAAAGCAATAAGTACGAATGCGCTTCTGCTCGAACATTGAGAACAAGAAAAGCAGATTCACCGATTAGAATGTGCAGGTAACTATGAAATGAATAAAAAGGGCACTAAAACGAAACGACAGATGATAAACAATAAATTAAAGAACATAATTAGTACAAAACATGGTGTGCAAAAAGAAATGGAGCGGAAGGAGGAGGGGATGCAGCATCAATAGCTCGCTCTTATCACATTTAAGGTAGCCGAAGTTAAGCGTTGCTGTTTATATATCCTTGTCATTACTATAACGAATACTTTCCATCTCTCTTTGAAATATTCAATATTGGTTACAGTATGTTGGACTTGGGGATAAGATTTGTAGATCTCTAAAAATTTCTAGATAAGATTTCAAGACCTCTGGCCGGACAAACGCTATAAAAATAAAGGTTTTGACTGTAGAATACAGTTTAAGTTCTTGTAAGATGCAACTTGGCAAGGTAACGTCTTGCATGAATACTTCGGAAAGTTTCTTGGCCGCAACTGTGCAATGCTTGTTTAATCTAATTTGCAGTTATTGTACCGTTTTCGCGGTATATATTTGTGGCAAAACGAATTCACTACAGCATGTAACTGACGCTACAGATAGCGCAGTTAAAGCAGAGTTTCATTTCGTACACGTGGTAATTATCAGCGTTTTCAGTTTTTTGTAATTTTGAGAGTGTTTTCAAGTATGATACCTGGTGCGAAATTAGGCTATAATTTACGCTACCCTCGCCCCAGGTGCCCCAACTACTCTTTAGAAGAACCTGTTATCCCCCCGTCTTCCTGTTCAATCCACCTTTTCTAACTCTCCCGACTAATTCCTCCTTTTGAAAATTTCGATTTCTCTTACCCAAACTTCGCGCTCTTTCGTACCCGCTTTTAACCCTCCCACCTGGGGAGAATGAGCATATGAATGCTGCCAAGGAATACAGTCGTTACGCTGACGAATTTCCCTTGTTCTTCAGGCTGAGGCCTTCCTTGGTCGGCCACTGTTCATTCCAGATTAGTTAATTATTTCTCTATTGTACTTCGTCTGCCTATTGGATATAGCGACAGTAGTAATAAAAATGGCAATGACCTGTTACACTGTTCCATTTAAAGCTCTTTAACCATCTCGATTGCCAGTGGTACCGCACGCTGAAGGTGCACACGTTAGTCACTGCCAATCGTGCATGTTCACTGACCTTGAAACTCATTACGAGAGATGCTACTTTATTGTGCGCTGTCTCGGAGTTTCCAATCATGAAGTCCCAGCCCGAGAAGAGTTTCCATGTGAAGGTGCACTCGTCCTCTTTTTCCGTCATTTTACTTTGACGAGAGTTCTCCGCCATTCTGACCAGGAGAGCCATAAAAAGTAGTGTAGTTATAACAAGTGCTCACTTATTCAATAGCGAGTCTATCAGCATTTCTTCATGATGATAATAAGTACGCGTATTTCCTCACACCTCATTCAGGACGGCAGAGAAAAAAATCACCCGCCTGCATGCTTGGTGTAGAGAAGTTAAAAGTGTTTTCTTCGGGTATATAACAATAAAATAGGCAATGCAGCACTACGTTGGTCAAGGTCTACATAGTGTTTCGACTAAGGCTTTCGAAAGTCCTTGCATAAAAGGGCTTGCAAGGTGGTTTCACTGAAATGTCTAACCGCAGCGCCGACCATTAAAATATGCATCGTCACACACTTCGCATGCTGCTTTTCTCGTCTGGTTCGGGGCAGCCTGACTCCTTCTTTCCATAGACACACTTAGGCACCGTAGGCCTTATTATGCAACAATTCATTTCATTTTCCCAGACTTCTTTTCTTATCATCTGTTGCGCAGAGTGGCTTGTCCCGGCGATAAAGGTAGCGGAGGCGTCCGAGCCGCGTATGAAGATTGAAAAAAATAGAATGCACCGTTACCAAAATATGTCCTCAAAAACACTTTTACGAGTACATTTTCGAAAAATCTATGCTTCAATTTGTTGTGGTTCACTTAACCCATCAAACACAAAGTGGGCGAACTACTCTCCGAGCTCACGCCTCTCGCTGCACTGATCATCCAGTTTTAAGAAAACGCGTCGCTTTATAGTTTTCAAATCGACATAACTTCAATGCTTACTTCATTTCATGGCAGAAAAGTGACCGATGTGACGCCTAACGCAGGCGCTAATTATTAAAATAATATTCTTTAACCGTCCACACCAAACTCCAGCGGCGATGCGCGTTCTCACACTAATGAGGCGTTCGCCGTATCAGTGGACAGCCATGCACTATCGAGCACAGTATGAGCTACAACACGCGATCACTTTGCCACGCCCTTTTGTGTTGTAGCTTATACTGAGCTCGAAAGTACATAAATCCACAGGCACACACCTCCCTATCTGCCGTCTACAAGCTTTCGGTTGCTCACGCTATAGAAACATTTGGGTAGCGCCATGTAACGACCGCAGTGCAAATTTTGTCTGCAAATAGATGAGGCGACTGTATCACTGCAGGACGAACATGTCAGCTACGGCCGTTGGGCCAGGCCGATCGCTGTCAGATAATTGCGATTGGGCGCTACCGACAAATATGCCTCTTCGACGGACGCCTGCCTGTAGAGTGGTCAGATGATTGAAACGCGATCCTCGGAGCGCATGGCTGCCGGCGCTTTTTGCACCAACCGTGAGCGCTGGATACATCGAGCTCGTGCATCCTGTTATACTACTAAAGCGAGAGCCTTTGTGACTAACTGTAACTATATTTGGCCGATAGTGATCCCCCAGCGCTCACCGGTGGCGCAGAAAAGCGGCGGCAGCCAGACACCCCGAGCATCGCGTTTCAATCGTTGAGAACGGCACGTTGAATTCAGCAGTTTCTGCTTTCTTGAATGCAACCAGCAAAAAAGCTCGTCGCACCTGAGCGAATGGGCGCATATTCACAAAAATGCCGATATGTTAGAATTGTTCGTAAGAAAAAATTCCATCCAATCCTAGTGCTGGGCATATTATTAGCCAAGGCGGCCAAGCAAAGGCAACGAAAAGCTTTGTGCACGGCCCCTAAATTTAGAAAAATAAGATAAACAATACGGACATGGAATGCATTCTTTGTGGACAAGTTCCATTTAAGATTACCGCCTAGATATCTTGCCGCCGGTGGGAGACGAAACCACAACCTGTGAGTACAGCTCTCACCGGCGGCAAGTAACTTTTTCGTCCACTTTCATTTCTCTTTTCTTCGTTATTTTCTACATTTCAATTTCAGCCACAGCTAATATCCGCTATGATTTCTTTGGCTTGAGTGTCTGTTGGCTTTATATGGTCATGATTAACAAAAGTAGAGCCCCTCAGTTTCCCTTCTCTCATTCGCCTAAATACCTGCCACTTCGAACGGAAATTTGAATACTGTTTGAGACTGATTAGCGCGCTGACATAATTTAATGAAGCTTATAGCCTCTGTCACAGTAGTTAGTGATTTCGATTAAGCTACTAACCTTCCAGGCATGCAATATAGAATATGCATAAGGATATGCGAAAGCCTTAGTTTAATTGCCATTTGTTGGGCGTGTTGGTAAATTGAAATTGCTGTCGTGTTCTTGCGAAGCACAAAGATAAAGACGTGCGAGAGATCATTGAAGCGCAGGCTATCTGGCGGAATAGAGACACGTGTGTTAGTGCCCCTTCAATCGAACTATTAGATAAGGAGACGGCTTTTTTGGATGGATAAGATTTCGAAAAGGTGGCGCCACTGTGCATGGTTTATATATATGTGTACTTCCTGAAGATCAAGTTGTTGAAGTTAGCGCATTGTGTTGTCGTCTCCCTTACGTCCTTGTTTGCTGGCGCTAAATATGCTTTCCTTAGTTTAAGCCCACTGTATATATCTATTTTAAGGATATGTGAAAGCTTGAACTGAAGCACACTCTATGTATCTGCTTTAAGGATATGTGAAAACTTTAGCTTAAGCGCACTGTATATATCTGTTTTAAGGATATGTGCAAGCTTGAACTGAAGCACACTTTATATATCTGTTTTAAGGATATGTGAAAAACTTAGCTTAAGCACACTGTATTTATTTGTTTTAAGAGTCATATCACCTCCCTTTCAGAAGAACGACATATCGCTCCCAGTAACTGGTAGAAATTGTATGTATTGTGGTTTACTCTGCGAAATGAATTTAGCAGACAAGCCGCAGCAAAGCGGTTGCTATCACGCTTGTGCAAAGCACTCAAAATGTTCGCAATGCACGCAATTGATGAAAATGTGACATGCTTTCGTGCAATTACAGCGCGCATTCGTGATGACTAATCAAATGCGCTATAGCAGGCATTTTTTAGGATCAAAAAGTATATCAGAATGCTTTATGTAATCAAAAGGAGTAAAACACAGCTACTCACTTGCGAAGTATTACGAAGAAGCTAAATATGTACATAGTTAGCGAAGAGAGTAAGTAAGCGAGTGGAAGTCGGTATCCTTCCTCTGTCATCTCTCTGTTGCTGTAATATCCGTAAAAAATTGGCGAATACTTTAAATAACCCTGAAAAAGACAATGAAAGGTAACGATGATCACCTGTATGCATAATGTAGTAAAGGAATATTTTTCTTTGCTTACTATAAGTGTACTCCGTGAGTGCCCATACATCGCTCTAAATTTTTCGAGCTTGGAAACGTCAATGGATACCTCAGTAAAAACATGCGTTATCATGAAACCCGTCGCTGTCATTTCCTTTTAATCATGGATACACAAGACTAAAGGACTCATAAACGGTTAAAAAAACGCGAACAGCAAAGCCAAATGAACAAGAATGACGACACGTATGTTCGTACTTTATGTTTACCAGCCTCGTCGTCATTTATGCCTCTTGGTATCAGTATCCGTCATTTTACAGCGTTGATTATGTCATTCCGCAAATGCCAACTAGTATGAGAACTCGCAAGACTATTCGTGCGTACAAATGGCGTCTGGCGCGCTCTTCATTGTGTATTTGGCTATCGTAGTGAGGCCAGCGCTAAAGCACTTGCCCATCCCAAATTGTTCTTTTGTTCGTACAGCTTTGTGAATTTTGCCCCTCATTTTCTTACACCCGCTTCAGCTTTCAAAACGGCGCACGGTTTTAGTAAGCCATAGCAGAGACCGATTAAACAGAATGCAGACCGGGAAGCTATTCAGTGTCGGTGAAGATAAAATAGCAAAGAGAAAAATGTTGCCGTACCTCAAACTCCCATATAGCTTGCAGGTTTAGTGCACTTTTCATTTCCTCACTTTCGAGTTGTTTTCTCATTCCACTTGGGTCGTCATCGCCACGTAAAACCTTTTGTTTTAACAGAAAAAAAATATTTGAAAGCATGCACAGGTACGTGAAAGGGTCTGTCTTTTACCGACGTCTTAACTACAATGACGCTGCGGACAGACTAGAATTATTTTTTATATTTAACTTCAAAAACGACAATAGATACATATGCACTTCGCTTAGGCTTACTTCACGACCAGGTAAAGCAGTACTATACACTACTGAAGTAAATGGGCATGCATAAAATGTTGCGCACCTCTGGAATCATCAGAAAACAGGAAACGAAAACAGCGATGAAGATGTTCAACCAGAAGACCCAGCGCAGAAAAATGAAGTAGGAAGCCACGACACTACCGAAATGACCTGAAAGAGGTTGCAAATTTTTTCGTTATGTTCACTTGTCACGATCGCTTTTTTCTCTTCGCTCAGGTCACGTACAATAGCGGTATGAGAAAGCAAACGCCACCGCACACTTGAATTCATTAAAATACATGAGCTCCGTGATTGTTAAATATAGATTTGAATTAAATAAAACGCGCATTTAACACCTGCGAAAACCATCAGAAGCACACCATGCGTCTACAGGTGAACTCTCACTCCATCTATACGACACATCCAGTAAAAAAAAAGGAAAGAAAAGATACAGAGCATAGGAAACGGTGGAGAGAAATAATAGCAGTGTAGCGTTACGTCATTCCTCTTGTCACCCTTCCTTTCTCTGATTTTCTTTTTACTTCGATCCCATTACGCTAAAACAAACCAGCACGCCATATAACCCCGGATTCTGGTTAGGCTACCTGTTTCTTTTTTTTTCAGTTCCAACAGATTTGTTTTAATTGCCCATGCTTGATGATAATGATGATGATGGTTGTGATGCTGGTGGTGATAATAATGATTTATTGGCATCCGCTTCGACATGGGATGGTGACACATAGTCACCTAGTCTGCTTGAGCTTATTAGGTTATCTATACACGCTTATAATTTTAGCATTTTATATATCTCCATTTACTCATTTCTTTCTTCATTAACACCTCCGCATCTACCTTGTACAATTACCCATGCCTGTAACGGAACCGGTCCTATCAATCTCTTATCTGCTTCTTCTCCACCAATACTCTAAACGTATCTTGCTAATCTCGACTGCTGACGGGTAATGCTTCTATTTCCAACGCATCCCAGCGCTTCAAGAAGGTGGACGTTACCTACGGATCTCTCTGGGTGAATGCTTGCGCCTTCCATTACGATCTGCTGAGTTGTCTCTACATCTTTCCTACAGCACACACATGCGTCAACCTGTTGCGAATATTTGATCCGGTATGTTATTGCCCTTAGCAACTAGCTCAAGCCTCAAAAAGCAAGACACTGCCCTTTGTGTTACCGTACAGATTTCCCTTTCTGATTTCTTGCTTGAGATACTTGTAAATCACCATGTTTTTTTTTTCTTTAATACGTAAGCATTCTTTGAAGATTGCCCCGGAGAAACCATGTTTGTCCCGTAACACCTTGTAAATGAGAAATAAGTTCGTAATTGGTCAAGTTAGGCCATTTAATCGTGATAATCGTGTAACTGCAGATAATTGGTAGCTTTAAAAAGGATTAAAAAAAACTGGTCACGTTGCCGTCGCCTTGATATAGTCCTTTCATACAATAAAGAAGTATAAAATGATAAGATTGGTAGATGTAGTTTGGCAAAAAGAAAACGTTGTGGTAGCGGTTAGGCTAAGTTAATAAGATCGCCTAAAGGGGTCGGATGTGCCGAGATGAGTTCTTGCAATGGCACTAAAGAAACGTAAGCTTGGTGAAACGAAGAAGCGGAGTAGGAGTGCTGAACGACAACGGAAATATCGTAGTCGACAGAAGGAACAGCGACCACATTGACAGGAACTAGAAAATAACCAACAGCAAGATGAGGAAAGAAGGTATTTAAAAGCGGATGGGAAACGAGGTTATGCGGCGACGCTCGATTAAAAGATTCTGCAGAAATTCTAAGAATTGTCTTCTAGTGCGTAGGCATTCTTTGGTTCCAGGAAAAGCGATTGGTAGACATGCATAAGCTGTCAAAATAAGTAAGCAAAAGCCAAGTACCAGCCGAGTCAAGCAATGCTTACGCATTAGTAGAATATTCTCAGAATTTTTCTAGCATTTTGTTCTATCCTTAGCATCCAATTTACTGTATCTGTTTCTTTCACTTTCCTTTTGGCGACTCCGGGTTGTCTATTTACTCATTAGATTACACTTCCATTGTCTACCAACTTTCTTGATTCCTTCCTCCATTCCATGTCCACGCTTTTGAGGCACGGATATTTGTGGACTTTAGCCGCTAATTTAATTTCATTCATGTTGCTAAGTCTTCAAAACAAAATTTGCTCTGCAGTTCTTTGACTTTAAAGGAAGCCCAAACCATATCACCCTGCACTGCCTCATTTGTGGCTTTACCGTGGGCCCCAAAAGCCAACCGGCCTTCCTATCTCTGGTTAATTTCCAACCCTGACACGATGTCTGATTTTAAGCACAGCATTGTATTTGCGGACATTAACGCCAGCACCATTACTACTTTGCAGATTCTTCGCACCACCTCATATTTACTATAGCCCCAAAGTGTTCTTTGTTTTATTATTGCAGCATTCCACTTCCCGTTCACACTTAGATTAACTTCTTGGATGCTTGAGTAGGTACTTCATTCATTTATGCATACTCCCAGGCATGTAAGCGCAGATAATGCACCCCTACAGGTGGATTTCTTGGGAAAGACATTGTTTTCTCGACACATCCCAATGTTAAGTTAATAATTAACAGTTTCAGTAAATACTATCGTAACGTGTTCCCTTAGGACACACGTTACGATTGCGAAATTTATGCCGTGCAGTAATAAGTCACGACTATTGAGCAGAAATCCTCAGATTAGCCCCTGGTCAGGGATATTTGTCTCCAAAATGTGGTGCGAAAGGACAGTTAACACATTCGCGGGTACACCTTGACAACCAATGTCAGCAAGCAAACAGAAGAGGCTAAGTACTTTGCAATCAAGAAAGTTGCGGGCCAAGCTCAATGCCTGGCCGTCTCTGGACGCTCATGCATGAGTTGACCTACCAATTACTGATTCACTTCATATGCGGCACACCACCGGAGCTATCGTGGGCCACTCCTGAATGCCAGGCCCATGCATCTAAAACCAACAGCTGGCTGGGATTCAAACCACTACATTCTCTCGTGCCGTTTTGGAAGTTTATTTCTATATTTCACGTCATAACAAAGGCAAACCGAGGGTGCAGAATCATGATCGTGCGTCTACCAAATTATGTCTCTTGCAAGTAATGCGAAGTGACACAACACTACAGACCACGACACTGAAGTGTTTTCTAGCACCAATAGTTGAGGATCTCAAACTTACTTTCGATTCTCTTGATGCGCATTTCCCATGGCGTCAATGTCACAACTAGTTCAGCCACCTCGCGTTTCAGCCGATGCCATGACTGGAGAACATTAAGAAGACAACAACGGCAGAGAGCACGCTCAGGTTTGAATAGTGCAACGCGCAAGAATAACTACTTGGCAACAGTGGATAAATACTGGGCAACATTAACCCTTTAACTCCCAAAGTTTCTTGCTTTTCTTTCTTTTTTCTTAAATAAGCGAAGAATATTTACATATTTTTTTAAATTTCCAGTAATTTTATTGCATACTTTAGCCAGGTTCCAAAAAACATATTGCATGTGTGATTTATTCCATGTTGAACACAAAAATTATTGACGCCGTCTGCTAAAAAAAAATGTATTTTCCCTCAGCACACGTGTAAAGTTAAAGCGCAATTATTTGAGCAGATAAAACCGAAATGAATCGAAGATGTCAAAGAAAATGTTCAGGGGTTGAAACTTAAATGTACAATGCGAACTGAGTTAACGAGCATGGCTCTTTTACGGCAAGCAAGAGCATGAACGAGTATATTGCTGATCTTCGGCGACATCGGTGCAAGAGCTAGGACGAGTACAGCTCGGGCTTGGTAGATAAGGAGTCCATGCAAAGCAGCTCATGGACGCAAATGGTGCAGCATTCACAAAATTAATCATTTCTATTGAGGCGCTTGTCACCCACTTGTGTCTTTGCTATCATCTCGCTTGCTATCATAAGGCTATTATGATTGGTCAGCAGTGATAGTTAGGAACCACTGTTTGGTGCGAATGGCCTTGATAATTCCAAGCCCGGGGCCGAATTCAATATGTTTTCATTCGCACCATCTGCCATTTCTAACATGTTTGCTATCTCCTGTTCCTTCAAGCCACTCTAGCGTACGAACACCCTTGCGAGTATCACCTGGTACGCTAGAATGATTTATGACAGCAGGTGCCAGCGAATCATAATTATTAAGTTCTGGGCTTTCAGTGCCAAAACCCTGATATGATTATGAGTCACGCCGTAGTGGGGGACTCCAGATTAATTTTGACCACCCGGGGTTCTTTAACGTGTACCAAATACACGGTACTGGGGAGGTTTTGCATTTAGCCCCCATCGAAATGCGGCCGTCGCGGCCGAGTTTTCATCCCACGACCTCGTGCTTAGCAGCGCAACGCCATAGCGGCCACTAAGCGACCACGCCGGGTAGCGAATCACGATAGCGATTATGTTAGCAAAGCCGGTCAGCCAGTGACAAGTGTTTCTTGCAACAATAGCCAACCGACAATCAAGTGAAGGAAAGCATTAAGTGAAATTAACTGTTGTATACTTGGAATGTAGAAATGATGAAGTCAATGGAAATTAATGTGGATGAAAAACAAATTGCGACAAGTGGGAGTTGAACCCACATCTTTCGCATCATGAGTGCGATGACCAATTGAGCATTCTATGATTAAGTGGAGCTTTTACAACGTCAGCAGTTCAGGAGCGCTCCCAGCCTTCCTGTATTGCATACATCATTTTAAACCAGTTAATAATTGAATCCTTGTTGTATTTCATACACGATGGTTGCATCATAAGTCATGGAAAAGTTACATTTTTTATGGACAAATATCTGTTTTTCATATTCAACGTGTTTGTAGAGTAAACGTTCCTCTACAATATGCCGTAATAACCATTCTTTTTCATTGCAGATGCATAGTGGATTCCAAGCAGAAGCAAAGGGCGGTGGTTGAGTTTTTCAATGAGGAGGATTGCAGACTGTCCTACATTCACTGAAGGCTACTGCATGTTACGGAGATGACACCATTGACAAGACTAATGTTCGGAGATGGATGAAAAAGTTTAAAGAAGGAGAAACGAGCGTTGAAGATAAACCACGCACTGGGAGACCATCAACTGTGACCAGTGACACGAATCGTCAGCGCGTGGACGAATTTATTCGTGTACACCTGAATTCTTTCAGAGAGCATACGTACATTGAGTTCGACGTTGGCGCAAATGCATCTCTTGCAATGGAGACTATATTGAGTATTACCTTTCTATTGAGAAAGAGTTGCTCTACAAGGATGTAGAGTTTGAACAACGTATCTCTTTTAGTGAACAGGTTATGCCAACTTTGTCATTACTTTTAGTGTAACTCTCGCACTTTCTTACGATACAAAACGCTAGCTTTTTTTTTTGCAAAGGCTGTTTGATCACTGGAATTGCTATGTCACTTACGTTGTGCAGGAGTATCGTGTACTTTGCAAGTACATCTCTGGCCTGCTTACTTTGAGCGAGTTCACCTTCGTGCTTCTTGACGTAAGCCTTGGCACGTCTGGAAACAAAAATGACCGCATTGACCACTAGATACTACGTTACGACAAATTCAAGTACTAATCAACTTTGCCATTTTCATCGTGCATATGTTTCGCTGATACAGCGCCAAATCCAGCAATGGTCTCACGTGTCCCACCAGGACTTAAATGCCCTAATGGCATTGTCAACATTACGTTCAAAGTCAGTATAGGAATCGTTGGTGATATTTCGGTGTTCTAGCAAGACCTTTTTGTCTATGAATCTCTGTTATTTGTATTAGAACGATAACCAATAGATTTTCAGATATATTATTATATTGAATAAGCGCAATCTCTAAAGGAAAATATCGTTGTTAGCTGCAGTTTCTCCAACTCCGCCCCAGTATGCGCAAATATTTCATTGTAGAAAATACCGCATATAACGTTATAGAGCAGCGACTAATCGCTTCTAAACCTGAGCAGTGCCGATTTTGCAAGGCACTGGTGCGGCCGCCAACGAGCTATGATGATCGCAACGAAAATGCTTGGACGATGGCGGGGCTTCGGCCACTGGCACCGGGCTTCTCCATCTCGCCCCTGCAAGTTCGACGTATGGGCTCCCACGATTAAAACGAATAACATAACCATAAGCCAGGTCTATTTTTTCCGTACCACCCTCCTTCCAAAATCTGTTCTACCACAGCACTCTAAGGAGAAAAAAGTGTGCAAATGTTTAACAACATGCCGCACGAGAACAGCGAAAAGCATGTGACGACCCATGCCCCCGAGCCGCCTATTGCGCCGCCTATTGCGACCTATTAGCACACCCCGAGTGGTATACATAGTCCTAGCCACTGCTGGGCGTGTGGCAAACCATAAAGTGGCTCACAAAGGCACTATGTTAAGTGCTCTCATGTTCGTTCATTCTTGTTTTAATGCTGCATGGTTACAGGTTATCCCCCGAAAAGTTTCAAGGAGAAATTACCTACCAACTTCCTTTCCGATGGGTGCGAAACTATTCTTACCTGAGCATCTTGTACTTTTTATTCATGGGCCAAGGTTGATTTTTGCATGTTTCGATTATGCTTTTGTTCATTCGCACGTTCTCCTTCACCTCCTCATCCGTCTGGTCCAGGTCGTCCACATCGATCGCGAACTCGCTGCCAAAACTGCGGCGAAAAAAAAAAGGGGGGGGGGGTTGCTAGCAACGATATAAATGGCCAGACGTCGTAAGTGAAAGGCCAGATTTTGTCGCTTTCAAAGCAAACTTCAATCACGTCAGTACCACGACGTTTGCGCTGTAGCTGCCTTCAGTAGCTGCAAGTATTGGTTTACAGGAAAGCAGAAGAATAAAGGGAGATGGGAAGATGTCCAAACAGCAGATGGTATGAAGCGCTTAAGCGTTCGGATTGCAACGCTTTGCAGGCGAAAAAAATGAATAGACATGCGTGCTTGCTGTTAGCGTGCATCTCTGAACTCTGACGTGGTCAACCGAATGTCGCGCCTAAAATTAAAGAAAACGAACATTGAACTGTCGGAATTTTTAACTGTCCGCGTTCGCATCGCACCGTACATGAGATGAGCTGTTATATGGTGTCGGTGGCACGGTCGCACTGCATTTTTCAGATCGTGCTGGCTGTTATTAAAAATGCTTATACAGGGTGCCCTTTTTTCTTTTTTTTTAGTCACACCAATATTTGATTGCCTGTGGCAAATAGCGCAATTCTAACCTTTCATCTAGATTACTCGATAAGTCGGTCATTACATTTACGACAAATAAAAATGCTTAGAGAGAGAGAGAGAGAGAAAGGCAAAGGAAAGACAGGGAGGTTAACCAGAGATTATCTCCGGTTGGCTACCCTGTACTGGGGGACGGGCAAGAGGATGCAATAGGTGAGAAAGAAAGAAGGATAAAAAAGGGAAAAAAAACCTAAGCACACACATGCACGTACACACGAACTATTTCTGTGGGCACTGTCACGCAGCCCGCAAAGGCGTTCCTAGTCTTACGCAGTGTCACCGTACAGTCCTACGTCACACAGTGTACAGTCAAAATTTGTCAGAAAGTCCCGTGTCTTTCAAGTATCGCAGCAGCGCCTTCATAGCGGATCGCGCTGATGTTCGCGTAGGCCAGGTTCCAAGGATCTTGTTTTCTGTCATTGGGCGCTTGTCCAGTTTGTCTAAGGTGGCTGAGAGGACTGCTCTTTGTGGGTTAAAACGAGAGCACTGATAAAAAAGATGCTCGATCGTTTCGTTGCACCCCCAGAAGTCACACAGTGGGCTGTTGGCCATTCCGATAAGGAAAGAGTAGGCATTTGAAAATGCTACTCCAAGCCATAGACGGATAAGAATGGTGCAGTCACGTCGTGAGAGCTCGGGCGGAATATAGAGCTGTAAATTAGGGTCCAGGGTATGGAGGCGTGCATTTGTGAAGTCGGATGAATTCCATTGGGCTAATGTCAGGTCACGTGCAAGTGCAGAAAGTTTTTTCGCTGCGTCGGCTCTCGAAAGAGGAATGGCAACGCAGTTGACGCCGTCATGGGCAAATCGGGCAGCTGCGTCTGCTCAATGATTGCCATGTATGCCACAGTGACAAGGCAACCACTGATATATTATATCGTGTCCTTCGTCAACTAGTCGATGGTGGACTTCTCTGATCTCTGCGACGAGCTACTCATGTTATCCATGGCGCAGTGCTGAGAGTACACTCTGTAAGGCTGCCTTGGAATCACAGAAGACTGACCATGCGTGGGATGGTTCCTCCTTAATGAAATGAAGAGCCGCACGCAGGGCTACCAGTTCAGCAGCTGTCGTTGATGATACATGTGACGTCTTTAGCTGTATTTTGACGGATCTTCTTGGCATCACCACAGCGGCAGCTGCGCTTGCAAATGTGAGTGAACCATCGATGTAAACGTGTACGCCGCCACTGTGCACCTCATGTAAAAGTTCTAATGTGGCCTGCTTAAGGGCAAACGACGGCATGTTGGCTTTCTTCATGATTCCTGGAATGGTGAGGCGTATGTCAGGTCTGTGTAGGCACCATAAAGGTGAGGATGGTCTTGCTGCAGGCATTTAGTTCAATGGCAATGAGGTACGATTGGCATCAATTATACGACTGAAAGTTGTGTGTGGCCTTTCTGCGGGTAGAGCGGCAAGATGGTGAGAAGGTAATCGGGCAACGTGCCGAATATGCGCCCTGAGAGCGTCGGTTGCCAAGTACGTTGATAATGGATGATCTCGAGCTATGACAATCGTTGCCGCTGTAGACGCACACCTTGGAAGACCGAGACACGTCCTTATGGTTTGAGCTTGTAGTCCCTGGAGTACACGCAGGATTGTTTTGCAGGTGTTCCCAAGCACAGGGAGGCTGTATCTTGCGAAACCGAGGAACAAGGCGTTATAAAGCTGCAGCATTGACCACACCGAAGTGCCCCATGACTTTCCGCCGAGAAATTTGAGGAGATGTATTATTGTCAATAATCTCTTCTCCAGGTATGAAACATGCGGGCTCCATGATATGTCTCGGTCAATAATTACCCCTAAAAAGCGGTGTTTCCGTGCATTTGCTACTGCTTGCCCATTGACCTTTACAGTGTAACGCTTCATTTCCTTCCGAGTGAATGTAACAAGGCAGCATTTCTCTGAAGACAGCTCTAAGTTCTGTTTTTGCAAGTACAGTGATGTTAGCGTAGCTGCCTTTTGTAGCCGTGCTCGTACCTGCAGTCGTGTTACAGCAGACGCCCAAATGCCGATATCGTCGGCATATATTGATACCTGAACTGTGTTGGGCAAGCATCGGACTAGGCCAACGAGCACTAGGTTGAACAGCGTCGGGCTCAACGCTCCGCCTTGCGGTACTCCACGGCTCGTTTGGTGTTGAGTCATGGCGCCATCCTCGGTCATCACGAAGAAATGCCTGTCGGTCAAATAACTGCACAGCCACTGAAAAGTGCGGCCACCGATTCCGGCTTCAATCAGAGCATCTATAATGGCATAATGTGCTATATTATCATAGGCGCCTTTTATGCCTAGAAATAATGCAGCAGTGAGTCGTTTCCGACGTTTTTGATGCTGAACAAACGTAACCAAATCGATGACATTATCAATCGATGAGCGCCCACGCCGGAAGCCAGACATAGCATCTGGGTACACGCTGTAATTTTCCAGGTATCATTCCAGGCGAGTCAAAATCATTCTTTCCATGATTTTCCCTATGCAACTGGCCAGAGCGATGGGGCGGTACGATGACAAATCTAACGGTGATTTTTTTTTAATTATGGGCTTTTACGTGCCAAAACCACTTTCTGATTATGAGGCGCGCCGTAGTGGAGGACTCCGGAAATTTCGACCACCTGGGGTTCTTTAACGTGCGCCTAAATCTAAGCACACGGGTGTTTTCGCATTTCGCCCCCGTCGAAGTAACGGTGATTTACCAGGTTTGAGAAGCGGAACCAAGCGGCTGCATTTCCATTCACGTGGAACCAAACCGTTGCGCCAAGACTCATTGTAATGGTTTAGCAGCATGAGTCGTGCTTTCTGCCCAAGATTGGCGAGCGCCGCATAGGTAACGCCGTCCGGCCCAGGTGACGAAGAGCGCCTGCAAGTCGCCAGTGCCGCTTCAAGATCCTCCACCGAAAACATTACATCCATGCGGGAATCCCGTGGCACATGGTGTAAGTGCGCGTTGGAGCTGTGAGCTGGCAAGTCTTGAGCAAAATTCTTCAGCAAGGTCTATTTCACTGCGACCTTGGTGCAAAGCGAGGGATTTGAAAGGAACACGCTGTTGCGGTGATACGCGAAGTCCACGCACAGTTCTCCATATATGAGATAATCGCTGACGTGGACCCAACGACTCACAGAAGCGTTTCCATCTTTGAGATTGTAGTGCATCAATGCGGCGTTGAATCTTCTTTTGCATCCGCCTTGCCCCTCGGAGATCATGGGTGCATTTAGTTCTCCTGTATCTTCTTTCAGCCCACCGGCGCATTGCTCGTAGTCGTTGCAGTTATGCTTCATATTCTTCATATTTCGGGAAAGGCTGGAAACTACGGGTAGTCTCTTGCATGGCTTTTTGAATTTCGTGTTCCAGACTTGAATGGTTAACTTGCTGACATACTCCCTCCATGTGCGACCGAAACGCCGACCAGTCAATTCGCCGGAGAGTCATGGAGGAGCATTTCGATAGTCCCTTGATGTTCAGGTACGTCGGAATATGGTCGCTTCCATGTGATTCGATGTCTGTAAACCATTGCACGTTTCTTTCAAGACGCCGAGAAACCAGGGTCAAATCTAGGCAGCTGCTGTACGTAGGCCCGCGTAAATATGTCGGACTGTCATCGTTGAGGCAGTAAAGGTCGTGCTGTGTGGCAAAGGATGTTAGTCGCCTTCCCCTGGAGTCCATCTTCAAACTCCCCCAAAGCGGATGGTGAGCATTAAAATTTCCGGTGAGAGTCATAGGGCCGGGTGTCGCTGATAGCACGTCCTGCAGTCGTCTAGAGTCAAATCCACTTGAAGGAGCAATGTACAAATCGACGAGTGTGAACGTAAGCTTATTCGTTTTCACGATTAAGCAAACGTACTGGTTGTCGTCGTGAGGCGGGACTGGGTGCAACACGCAAGTCAGATCACATATAATATATACAATTACCTTGCTCACATCTCCACAGGTAGAGGATATGAATGCCTCATAGCCAGAAATGCGTATAACATTCTGCACGTTCAGTTCGCAAATTACGAGGATGGAAAAGCGGTTTTCGAAGACAAAATGTCTAAAATCTGAAATTCTTGATTTGAGACCACGGGCATTCCACTACAGTAAAGATGCTTTCTTGACTTCCTTGTGGAAGGGCAGCGAGGGGCGGGCCATGGTGCTATGCGATGCTTTCAAGTACTGGAGTCAGGGCGTCCAATATTTGCAGGGCAAAATGCTTAATTGAATAATTGACATAATTATATAACTACTTAATTAATTACTTTATGACACATATTTCAATGTACCAATTGTAGCTAGTGAGTACGGAAGACGATATATATCGAATTATAAAAAATTCTTAGGATGACACCGGTTTTGAGATATGCGCCGTCAAGCTTGCGTTCAAAATCTCCTGTTCCAATAACGTTTTTATGAAAGCGCTATTTCATGTATTTAGGCACAAAAGTAACTGGAACGCCAATGCCTTTCTTCGTACACGTTGAAAATTATCTCCAAACTGGTGTAGTCCTGAGAATTTGTTCTAAGTCAATATGCCTAGCAATACTCACTTCCTACAATTCATTGATTGAAATATCTGACGTGAAGTAATTATACAAGTTAATAAACATAATTATGTTACACATTCAACTAACCATTTTGATTTCTCAAAGAAGTAATAGCCACCTCCTAGAGTAATTTGGATAAAAGGTTAGAGTAGTGCTATCTGAAACAGGCAAGTTTCAAAATTTTACATCAGCTAAAAAATAGAGAAAACATGTTTTTATGCTGTACGGTAACAGCAACAACAAAACATACACTGGCACCTTTTTTTGCAACGTGTAACAAGCAGCACAGCTAGTCCTCTTAAATTCGTTCTCTTGTTTTCTGCAGTCGACAGCCATGTTCATGCTTCGCAGCTGCATTCTGAGCGGTTTTGGAGAGAGAATTTAGAATATAACGAACACCGTTTTACATCGAACGAGGGCAGCAGGAATCCGAGGAAAATATTACGAATTCGAGACGCATCATCGGTTCAGCAAACGGTGGGTCAGAAATTTTGCGCACCCGGCGACAGACGAACGGACGCGATATGATTCCTCATTATTGATGATTCCTCATTAGGCGAGATAATCGAGGGCGCAGGCTCATGGAAATGCATCCGCGTCCCGCCCATGATGGATAAGCGGGGGTATCCGCGACATATGACAGTTTCCACATGATGATTCCTCATTAAGCATCATAATCGAGGGCGTAGGCTCATGGGAATGGATTCGCGTCCCGTGAATGATGGACAAGCGGGGGTATCCGCGACATAGGATGGTTTTGGCATGATTATTCCTCATTAAGCAAGACAATCGAGGGCGCAGGCTCATGGGAATGCATCCGCGTCCCGTCAATGATGGACAAGCGGGGGTATCCGTGACATAGGACGGTTTTGGCATGATGATTCCTCATTAAGCAAGACAATCGAGGGCGCAGGCTCATGGGAATGCATCCGCGTCCAGTCAATGATGGACAAGTGGGGGTATCCACGACATATGACGGTTTTGGCATGATGATTCCTCATTAAGCAAGACAATCGAGGGCGCAGGCTCATGGGATTGCATCCGCGTCCTGTCAATGATGGACAAGTGGGGGTATCCACGACATATGACGGTTTTGGCATGATGATTCCTCATTAAGCAAGATAATCGAGGGCGCATGCTCATGGTAATCCATCCGCGTCCAGTCAATGATGGATAAGCGGGGGTATCCGCGACATATGACGGTTTTGGCATGATTATTCCTCTTTAAGCAAGACAATCGAGGGCGCAGGCTCATGGGAATGCATCCGCGTCCCGTCAATGATGGACAAGCGGGGGTATCCGTGACATAGGACGGTTTTGGCATGATTATTCCTCATCAAGCAAGACAATCGAGGGCGCAGGCTCATGGGAATGCATCCGCGTCCCGTCAATGACGGACAAGTGGGGGTATCCACGACATATGACGGTTTTGGCATGATGATTCCTCATTAAGCAAGATAATCGAGGGCGCATGCTCATGGTAATCCATCCGCGTCCAGTCAATGATGGATAAGCGGGGGTATCCGCGACATATGACGGTTTTGGCATGATGATTCCTCATTAAGCAAGACAATCGAGGGCGCAGGCTCATAGGAATGCATCCGCGTCCAGTCAATGATGGATAAGCGGGGCCACCCGCGACATATGACTGATTTGGCATGATTATTCCTCATTAAGCAAGACAATCGAGGGTTCAGGCTCATGGGAATGCATCCGCGTCCCGTCAATGATGGACAAGTGGGGGTATCCACGACATATGACGGTTTTGGCATGATGATTCCTCATTAAGCAAGATAATCGATGGCTCATGCTCATGGTAATCCATCCGCGTCCAGTCAATGATGGATAAGCGGGGGTATCCGCGACATATGACGGTTTTGGCATGATTATTCCTCATTAAGCAAGATAATCGAGGGCGCAGGCTCATGGGAATGCATCCGCGTCCCGTCAATGATGGACAAGCGGGGGTATCCGTGACATAGGACGGTTTTGGCATGATTATTCCTCATCAAGCAAGACAATCGAGGGCGCAGGCTCATGGGAATGCATCCGCGTCCCGTCAATGACGGACAAGTGGGGGTATCCACGACATATGACGGTTTTGGCATGATGATTCCTCATTAAGCAAGATAATCGAGGGCGCATGCTCATGGTAATCCATCCGCGTCCAGTCAATGATGGATAAGCGGGGGTATCCGCGACATATGACGGTTTTGGCATGATGATTCCTCATTAAGCAAGACAATCAAGGGCGCAGGCTCATGGGAATGCATCCGCGTCCAGTCAATGATGGATAAACGGGGCCACCCGCGACATATGACAGATTTGGCATGATTATTCCTCATTAAGCAAGACAATCGAGGGTTCAGGCTCATGGGAATGCATCCACGTCCCGTCAATGATGGACAAGCGGTGGTATCCGCGACATATGACGGTTTTAACATGATTATTCCTCATTAAGCAAGACAATCGAGGGTGGAGGCTCATGGGAATGCATCCACGTCCCGTCAATGATGGACAAGTGGGGGTATCCACGACATATGACGGTTTTGGCATGATGATTCCTCATTAAGCAAGATAATCGAGGGCGCAGGCTCATGGGAATGCATCCGCTTCCAGTCAATGATGGATAAGCGGGGGTATCCGCGACATATGACGGTTTTGGCATGATGATTCCTCATTAAGCAAGATAATCGAGGGCGCAGGCTCATGGGAATGCATCCGCTTCCAGTCAATGATGGATAAGCGGGGGTATCCGCGACATATGACGGTTTTGGCATGATGATTCCTCATTAAGCAAGATAATCGAGGGCGCAGGCTCATGGGAATGCATCCGCTTCCAGACAATGATGGATAAGCGGGGGTATCCGCGACATATGACGGTTTTGGCATGATGATTCCTCATTAAGCAAGATAATCGAGGGCGCAGGCTCATGGGAATGCATCCACGTCCCGTCAATGATGGACAAGTGGGGGTATCCACGACATATGATGGTTTTGGCATGATGATTCCTCATTAAGCAAGATAATCGAGGGCGCAGGCTCATGGGAATGCATCCGCGTCCCGTCACTGATGGACAAGTGGGGGTATCCGCGACGTATGACGGTTTTGGCATGATGATTCCTCATTAAGCAAAATAATCGAGGGCTGACTTACGCACGCACTCTTCATACCTATGACTCTTCATACCTATGACTTCATACCTATGACCATGACTATGACCTACCTATGACTTATACCAAACGCACTCTTCATGCCTATGACTAAACCGAACTTCACTGTCGGGCAATTTTGGAGTACACTTACAGTCGTGACATTGCATCGAATGGTTACAGATGGTTCCACCGGTCAACGATCGCTTGTGGTCAGTTAATCTGTGAAAATAATGCAACGGCATTTTTGCCCTACAAGAAAGCGACCATAGTTAAACAGAAACTTTATAAACTATTTCTATACGACATTCTACAAACGTGTTAGTACGCTTTACGTGTACACCTATCGGGACTGTTCTTCGGCCGTTCACCTGTTCTTTATTTCACTGCACGGCGACGAACATCATTCCTAATATTCAGCCATAAGCACAACGTTGACCTGGTATGTTGGGTATACCCCCGACTGTCTTCTTGCGAGTATCTTGGATACACTGATGCACAGGAAAAAAAGAAGGACGCCAATGGATGTGGTAGTAAGAGCACAGTTGCCAACAATTCTCGTATAGTAATTCATGAGGATAAACTGCCCAAAGCCACAAAAAAGGCTATGAGGGACGCCGTGTATGATAGGGCACCGAATTAATTTTGACCATGCGGCATTTTTAACGTGAACTAAAATCGGGGTCAGAGGAGTGATTTTTTTTTCATTGCACCCACATTCATATACGCACAATGCGGCCAGCAATGAAATCGGCGACATTATGATCAGACACTAAACGCTATGGCCACTGAGCCACCGCGGATCTTACAAAAAAAAGTATGCAGTTATTTCAAATAAAGAAGTCAGGCGCAATGTCGTATTTAATGGGCCTGACAAATGAATTTCATAGTACCAATTATTTTTTAGTGAAATGGAAAGCTTACCCCTCTGAGTGTCTGATAATAATAAGTCTATAATAATAATAATAATGATAATAATAAGTGCTAACGCGGAGAGCGCCGTGGAACATTTTATATCAGAATTTTTTTATCTGCAGTGAGAATGTAGTCGTCCACTGGACGCATGCTTTTCAGCATGCTTCGCATTCGTTTGTAGGTAAGCGCGATAGCAATTATACGCTGGCATTTGTGGGAGGCAGACGACAACTGTGGCCGTGCAGTACGTAAAAAAAGTTTGTCAAGTTGATGTTCCTGCGATTCATGTTTTTCGAATTGTTAAATTATTGATGCGATGATAGCTACATGTTTTCTTGGCTTCGTCCAACTGCTTTGGTATTTAACCAGTCAAAACGAAACCAATGGGATCGAAAATGAAACGATGCTTGTACACGTGATACACAGTTCAACATGTTGCTGTAGCCAATGCCTGCGCCTTTGCTTTCCGAAGCATAGAATAAAGCGCGAGTGTCTAACAATATACCCACTGTAATTTTAAGCAATAAGTCTGCTGTACTTAATAACAGTCGAGTTACGTACAGTAATCTCATAGAACACACCCGAAGTACCAAGATCGCACCGCGACTTACTCGTTTTCGAGACTTTCTTTGCCAATTTAAAATTGTAATTCCTACTTAAATCGCGAACAGCACGCTGGATTCTATCACTCTAAGTAATGGTAATTTCAATTCCATCAATGTCTCGCAACACATTCTGGCCACTTGTCAGGCCCCTAATTGATCAATGCAGTTCGAATAAATGGTGAAAAGCTAGCTGTCATCTCTCCTAAGCTCTGCTCATTCCGTAAAAGCTCCAAGTACAACCAGCATAAGGCCCCGCCCAGTCAGAAACGTAAGTTCTACAGTCAAGAACCCAACATGCCCGACAAATTGCACAGGACAGCAATATGTCTTCATGAAAGGCACTGACTTTCTGTTTTCCGCGACGCTCTCTCTCTCTCTCTGCAGCGACCGCGCTTTGTCACGTGTTAGAGACAGCGTTTCCTGTGCCTCCTTTCTACTCAGCGGGAAGAGACAAAATGGCTCACAAATATCTGGATTAAGGGCACGGAGCAGCGAGAAAGAAAGTACAGACAATATGCGACCGGCATGAGAACGTAACAAAGTGAAGAAGCGTCTGGGATTCAAGGGAAGAGTGGTAGAAAAATCCCAGCCGGCCCACGGGAACGAACTCTCCTCTCGCCCGGCGACGCGCGGGGCGTGGCAACGAGCTCAGGGCGGGTCCGGACTCGCTGCTCAGTCTTTTGTCCCACTTCATTAGGTCCGCGGCGAAGAGCATCAATAATGCAGCAGGGGGAATAACAACGCTCGCGAGCCGTCGGCCGGCATTGCGACCAGCGCACGCTGTGGACGCCGCCTGATACAGTGTGCGCTCAGTGCAGGTATCTCTTTCCCTGGCTGCCTTATCGTTGCCGTTGAGGCCCACCCGCCACGACCCCAGAGCAACTGTATGTCGGGCCACCGTCCTGCTGGCACCGCACGCGATCACCGAACGGGTCGCGCAATCACCGTGGTCACTAGGTGCACATACTAGAAAAGTGCGCAGTTGCTGTACTCGTTTGCTCAAAAGCTACGTCTTAAGAAAGAGCATGGTAACACCGCATTAACCAGAAGTTGTATGACTGATTAGTGGATTGATTCAATTGATTTTCAAGTCCCGAAGCCACACAGAGGCGACGAGAGACGCAGCAGTAGAAGACACCTGGTTAAATTTGACCAACTGGGTTTTCGTTAACACGCACGCAAGGTACGATACACGTTTTTTTTTTTTCATTTCGCTTTTATCGGATAACGGCTGCCATGGTCAGCAGTAGAACGCGCGCTCAGCATCGGAACGCCGCAGCTACTGAGCTACTGTGAAGTGTATGTTGACATTTGTGAACTGGAAGCAAGGACTAATTCTTGTCCAGCGTGGTATATGTTCTATTTATAAGACAACTGTACGCTTTAATATTTCAGCGCACCTACCGCAGTAGCTCAGTGACTACCGCCTTCTGCTGCTAACCGCAAGGTCGCATGTTCAGTTCCGCACCGCGACAGCCACAGTCCGATGGAAACGGTGTGCAGAAACATCCTTGAACTCAGATTGTGGCGCATGTTGAGAAACCCCTGGTGATTTCTCAGCAGAAATTAATCTGGAGACCTCCTCTATACGGCGCCTCTTATAATTCGTGCACTGTTTCGGGGCATAAACCCACACAGGTCTATCCTTCTTGCTAATTTTCGTCAAAGCAGGTTTGGCGCAAAGCGCATTACATGGGGATCAGACAATCAAAGGATAGAAAATGCAACATTTCGGTAAGTTATGTATGGGAGAATCTAAGACCTCTGACAGTGCGCAACGTGCTCCTTCTTGTGGTTCTCGGTAGATGATAATTTGGGATTCTTATGGCGCAGCAGCCATGCAGGCTATAATGCGCCAGGGTTCTCGGTAGGCGCGCGGGCACAAAGGAACCCAAAATTTGAAATTTTTATATATGCATTCGGAATCTCGTATAACTGGCTCGATCCCTTTCCGAGTCTTGGGCAAATCGGCGAGCTTTCCGACGATTATCCACATGCATCCGGTTGGTGGAATGATTTTTAACAGTCTTCTCATATACGATTCGGGCATAAATTGTCATTTACATTGAAATATCCACTTCAGAAGTGAACGGTCAGGTTCACCTGAAGGCTCTCTTAAGAGCAATTCAATCGTCCCCACTGGAATTCTCCGCGAAGAACAAATTTGTCAAGTAAATTGAAACCACCTTTTAATGTGTTAGCTTTCTTAAGGTACTTCACGCAGTTTCCGGGGGCTGGCTGGCTATATCTATCTATCTATCTATCTATCTATCTATCTATCTATCTATCTATCTATCTATCTATCTATCTATCTATCTATCTATCTATCTATCTATCTATCTATCTATCTATCTATCTAGTATGTATCTATGTATGTATGTATGTATGTATGTATGTATGTATGTATGTATCTATGTATGTATGTATGTATGTATGTATGTATGTATGTATGTATGTATGTAACCAGCCGTGGTTGCTCAGTGACTATGGTGTTGGGCTGCTGAGCACGAGGTCGCGGTATCGAATCCCGGCCACGGCGGCCGCATTTCGATGGGGGCGAAATGCGAAAACACCCGTGTACTTAGATTTAGGTGCACGTTAAAGAACCCCAGGTGGTCGAAATTTCCGGAGTCCTCCACTACGACGTGTCTCATAATCAGAAAGTGGTTTTGGGACGTAAAACCCCATAATGTATGTATGTATGTAACCGTTTTCCCGCTTACCTGGGTCACTGGGTAGTAAGTGGTCGAATGGGTAGCACACGGGGGGAAAGAGAGACAAAAGGGGAGGGAAGACAGGTAACTTAGCCAGTGCAAGTACCGGCTGGCTACTCTGTGCTGGGGAAAGGGGTGAAGGGAACGAAAGAAAAATTCAAACAGTAACGCGATGCTACGCGCTACAACATTCAAAGACAGTCGCACAATTCGCGTGCCCTTAAAAACTTCAGCAAATCCCTTACTGCCTTGAGTGCTGAAACCCGTCTGGGCCAGTATCCTAGAACTTTTTCTTCTGTGAAGGGACGATTGTACAGTTTTTCGAGCGCGGGCACGAGCACTTTTCTTGGCACATTGTAACGGGAACAGTCACAAAGGAGGTGCTCGATCCTCTCCTCACAGCCGCAGGTGTCGCTAGTAGGGTTGTCGGCTGTTCCAATGCGGAAGGAATATGAGTTCGTGAATTCCACCGAGGCACAGGCGGCACAGAAGTGTCGCTTCCGCTCGTGGTAAACCTTAATGGAAGACAGAGTTGCAGACATGGATCCAATGTATGGAGACATGAGTTCGTGAATTCACTGGTGTTGCACAGATTCTGCGTAAGCTCGCGTGCGAGGGAGCGAAGACTTGCGGCTGCGTCTGTTCTTGACATTGGTATTGGTATAATATGGGCACCATCGTGGGCAGATCGGGCAGCGTCATCCTCACTGTGATTTCCCGCAATTCCGCATGACCGGGCATCTACTGGTAGATGATGTTTTGCCCCTTGTTGACTGCGTGATGGTAGAGTGGTCGGATGTCTAAGACTAATTGCATATTAGGTATGTGGTTGAAAGGGAACAGCAGACACTGGTGAGCTGCCAGCACACGAGGCTACTGTGCTGAGGTAACAGAGTTCGAAGCCAATCATCGGAATAACGTGGGTCACTTATTTATGTGGAAATGTGTACATGCGTACCGCTCTTTAACGAACCACTTTCACGCCGACATAGGTCACTGTAGATACGGGACTGGGTAGGATTCCCGGTACTCCAAGTCTGCGTCAAAATGTTTCTTTGAACAGCGGTACGTTCCCAGTTCCGTATGTATAGCGACCCATGTCGGCGTGAAAGTGGTTCTTTCGCTGTTCGAAGAGGCTGACGTCTACTTGGAGTACTGGGCATCTGCCACTCGATCTGCGCTGGTCTTAAATGAACCTCGTTGATGCCAACTTGGCTCACCGGGGTAATGTGCCAGTAGGTGTGTGCCGCTCTTCAATGAAAGTCTTTGACGCCAACTTGGATAACTAGGTATGTGCTACTGGGAATGTGGCGCTCTGCAATGACGAAAACGGTCCCTTAAATTTATCCGATGCTGAACTGAATCGTACCCACGTCATAAGGGTTTTTCAAAGACATAAACCCGATGCATAAGCAGGCTGTGACACACATGCACTGGGCATGAGTCGCTTTTCAATCAACGTATTTCACGCCAACGCTTTAGAGAGCTGCGCCATGAATGCACTGGATATGAACCGCTCTTCAATGAGCCTTTTGCCAACCTGCGTCACTGAGTATGTTCCACTCAGTGTGCAGCAAGCAAGAGAATAATTATCAGCGTTCGCAGGCACCGGCGCGCCACGCTTCTCATCTCGGAGGCCACGCGTGGCCTTATCGGCAGTGCCACTAGATGGCTCAGTGTGCCCAGAAAGAAGCGCGAGCCCGGTTGCCGCATGACGCATTTCTCAGGATTCGCACGCACCGGCTCACCATACATTTCAGAGTTCACGCGCCAATTTCGCATCAGCGGCGCTAGATGGCGCTTAGTGTTCTTAGGGAAGCACGAAAGAGGAATCCTGCTGCAGTCCACGTCTCATACATAACTCGCTTCGCCGGTGGCAACACGTTGTGTCGCTACATTGATATAATGCTAAAATTACCATCAACAGTCATCGTGAGGTGGGTTCTGCCGCAATACGTTAATCTAGTTAATGCCTTATGATTCACATTAAGAATTCCTATTCATAGTCACGTCACTAATTAAGATTATTTACGCCTCACGATCACTATGATTACTCGAATCGTTTAATATGACTTCAACGTGCAACTTTCCTCTCAACTTTTTCATATGCCCCTGTACATACCGATGGCCTATGAATAGCTCAGGGACGTGCCAGGAGGGGGGGGGGGATTATGGTTCTTCAGTTACCCCCCATGAAATTTTTTCGTGCTGTCATGCACCGCCGACCAAAAGAACCCCCATCGCCGAAAATCATTCTAGATCTTGCCTAGAATGTCTTTCTCATGTTCGAAAAGACATTTCGGCGCCATCATTGCGAACTCTGACTGGATTTCGTTGCAACGCCCATCCACCGGAAGACACATCACAGAAGGAGCCCCATCGAAGCACAAATAGTCAAGGGCGTTTCGATGCCGAGCGGGCTCGTTGCGGCATCTCGCGGAGACCAAGGAATCTACGGAGCGCATGTATTTCAATTCCGAAACTTTATAGGTATAAAGTTCTCAAACTTTTGGTGCGAAAAGTGTATTAACATTTCCAAAGTCATGCTTTAGATTTTCAATTCCGGAACTTTGTTGGTTTAATGTTGTTATAAACATTTCACGCCAAAGGTGCATTGTCTTTTCTAAAGTCGTACATCGGACCATACAACGAGACAAGCGAAATCAACACACTATTAGACAAGTTGACAAAGCACGCAGCGAGGCCCGATGAGACGGAGTGTTATGGTGGTTCATTTGTGCCGTCATGTCACAGAAATGTGTATCAACATTTTTTCCCCCTGCGCCAATGCATACATATTAAGACACTAAATCCAGCAGGTGTAACTCCGTTCCTATTTATTTTTCTATTTTGACTTTTATTCGCGAAGACACATTGAGGCTCTTCAATTTTCATGTTCTCGCTGCCCGCGGGCCGCCAGCCAAAGCGCATGCGTTTCCCTCGCGTTTCCCCGACCACCGCTTGGCGCACTTCGGTGCGCGTTCGTTTTTCTCTGGCTGAGTGGATTTTCGCCTGGCACATTTTTAAGTGTTTTCTGGCTAGAAGACGAGACAAAGAAACAATGGTCGCTCACCAGCATCACTGTAGGGATTTGACGGATTGCAACGCTATCGCTTGAGCGCAACCTCTCCGGACAATCTTGTCTCGCCGGTGTAGGATACCGAGCAGTATGCGTAAGCTTCTCTGTGGGCCAAGCGTCTCACGTTTTCATCGATATTTCTTCGGTAGCCACGTTACGTGCCCAAAGTAGGCGCTCGATTGTGGCCAACATGCTTTCCCTTACGTTTTTGGTCATTTCGGGGCCCCGCCCACTAAAAGAAAAAAAGAGGCATTGCTGCGGCGCAGTGAATTGCCACATGGTGAAAGTTCGATTTTGTTACTTCTTCTTTTGCGGAAAGTAATGGGCCAAGATACGCTTCGGTTGCCGGATACTCTTATTATATTATTGCGATCACAATTATATGCACACTCCAGGCGCATTTCCGCCGTCGCCGTCGCCCTCATGTTCCGTATAATGTCCTATGCGATAACATCGTGACCGCGCGCCGCTTGCTGTATGTCATCATCATCATCATCCTGGTTAAGCCCACTCCAGGGCAAAGGCGTCTCCCATACTTCTCCAACTACACCGGTCATGTACTGATTGCGGTCAGGTTGTCCCTGCAAACTTCTTAATGTCATCCGCCCACCTAACTTTCCGCCGCCCCCTGCTACGCTTCCCTTCCCTTGGAATCCAGTCCGTAACCCTTAATAACCATCGGTTATCTTCCCTCCTCATTACATGTCCTGCTCATGCCCCCCACCCACCTCCATTTCCTTTTCTTGATTTCAACTAAGATGTCATTAACTCGCGTTTGTTCCCTCACCCAATCTGCTCTTTTCTTATCCCTTAACGTTACACCCATCATTCTTCTTTCCATAGCTCGTTGCGTCGTCCTCTATTTAAGTAGAACCCTTTTCGTAAGCCTCCAGGTTTCTGCCCCGTACGTGAGTACTCGTAAGACACAGCTGCTATACACTTTTCTCTTGAGGGATAATTTCAACCTGTTTTTCATGATCTGAGAATATGCACCCCAGCCCATTCTTATTCTTCTGATATTTCCGTCTCATGATTCGGATCCGCGGTCACTACGTGCCCTAAGTAGATGTATTCCCTTACCACTTCCAGTGCCTCGCTACCTATCGTAAACTGCTGTTCTCTTCCGAGACTGTTAAACATTACTTTAGTTTTCTGCAGATTAATTTTTAGACGTACCCTTCCGCTTTGCCTCTCCAGGTCAGTGACCATGCACTGCGATTGGTCCCCTGAGTTACTAAACAAGGCAATATCATCAGTGAATCGTAAGTTACTAAGGTATTCTCCATTAACACTTATCCCCAATTCTTCCCAATCCAGGTCTCTGAATACCTCCTGTAAACACGCTGTGAATAGCATTGGAGCGATGGTATCGCCCTGCCTGACACCTTTCTTTATTGGGATTTTGTTGCTTTCCTTATGTTGCTGTATGTGCGAGGAGTGAAAGCGTAAGGGGGAGGAGGAGGGGGGGGGGGTATGGATGAGCCGACGATGGTGGCTCAGTCTTGCGTGTGCAACGGAAAAAAGCGGGGAGGAAGCGTGCCATCTTCCGTCGCACGCGATACACCAGGTGGAGTGGAGGGAGGGGGAGGGGGCGGCGGGCCTTAAGATTATGTGATATGTGATTGCGCAATATGTTTATTTGCCTTGTTAGACGCATTATATACAGTGACTTTGTCTTAGATACGTCGATTTATTGGAGACATAGGTATACTTAAATAGCTTGTTGTGAAGTTTTCTGTGTACGTGCAGTGAACGTTTTTTCCAGTGACATTTTTTTGCCCTTTATCAAGCTGTATCTTCGCATTTGTACATGCCATTGTATCTTCGCATTTATAATGCACGAGGTCGAGTCAAATGAAAGTGAGCCAACCCACCCCGCGCAATAATCGTTCGTTTCCTTATCCGCGAGGCATGCGCGTAGCACTCAGGCACTGTCATCTACAAACGTGACACGCAGGTGTGAGGATAAAGGTTCTTTAATGCTCTCATACACTGGGCTGAACATGGTTGCGTGACATAATGGATGTTCATAAAGTTAAACAGCATGGTGTCGTGAGGTTTTTGACCAGCTGAAGGTGTTTCCTAAACAGAAATTAGTCGCTCTATGGCTGCCGTGTACGTTGAACACCGCATTTCATTGGCCACTGTGAAACGTTGGGGCAAACTGTTCAAAGAAGGACGTGAAAGCTGCAAAGACGATCCAAGACCGGGCCAAATTAAGCCACCGTGCAATCACGCCCAACTGAATAGCGAAGGCTGATCAGCTGATTAGACAAGAACGGATGATAAGCATCGATGAACTGGTGGAGCCTGTGAACATCAGTCATGGTTCGGTCTCCACCATAATTCATGAACACCTCGGTTATCGACTCTTGTGTCTGAAATGGAATATGCCCTACATTTTGAACCAGCCCAAACTTGGAGAGGCTATCAATCGTTTCCGGTATTGTGAAACGCCAGATCGGCTGTGTGTCGCATTCAAGAACAAAAGACGTGGAATTGACGAATGGGGTTATCTTGCTCCACGACAATGCCCGTCCCCACGACGCTAATGGGGTTAACACAAAACAGCCAAAGTTCAAGTAGCAACCGCTGCAACATCCGCCATGCAGCCCAGATCTGTCGCTTCGCGACTTCCACATTTTGGAACAATTGAAGAAAGAGCTCAAAGGAACCAGATTCGTGTCGGACGATGACGTGAAAGAGTCAGTGACAGACTTTTTGAAGCAGCAACCCAAGGAGTTTATGAGACGAGAATCACGCGAATCGTTAGTCAGTTGGACAAATGTCTAAATGGTCATGGAGACTACATTTAAATAAAGTGCCGTGCTTGTCCTATTCGAATTTGCTCACTTTCATTTGACTCACTCTCGTATATTTTGCAGAACTCCTGCTTTTTATATGTGCTCTCTGTTGAGACTATAATTTCGGTGCAATTATTCACAATACATGACCGGTGATAGCTGCTCCTGCTCAATACATTGGAACAAAAGACAGCGTCATTGAGATTTTTCCCTGGCGGTTACATATGTACAAGAATGTAAACAAAGTTCTTGAATGACAAAGTTTCATTAAAATATTTGTCTTCAACTTGTTCATTGCATGGCCTTTCTATTTTTTATATCAGCGGCATGTATTGCTTTGCTGGTTTCGAATTTATATATTTTTAAAGTTCGTGTGATATTTTCTTTACTTATTCTAGGACGGCAGTGAAAAATTACGCCAGGGCAAGGGTGTGTGGTGAAGCCGCGCGTGTGCTGCGTGTGGTCGATCTCGCGAGTGAAAGTCGGTGTGTGGTGATAAAGTGGTTTCCGGCCCACATGGGCAGTGATGTGTCGGATCACGGCAACGCTAACCACAACGAGACGGCGAACGCGGCGGCGCGAGGACTAACCAACCGTGCCGCTGCTACTACAGCCGACCCGTCGTGGTGGTGGGAAACCAAGGACAAAATGACTTCCTACAATGAAATTGTGAAATGGTACCGACTAGAGCGAAGGACTATGCCGCCACCTCATCCGGGCTTGACCCGTAAGGAGGCGGTTTTATACCGACAACTTCAAAAGGGGTCGTTATTCACCCCGGTGCTGATGAGGCACGTGGGTCCAAGTGTTTATGAAAGTGATCTGTGTTGTGTGTGCCGAAAGGAAAGAGCCACTGCAGCTCACATCCTTTGGGACTGTGCTAAGAATCCGCATGAAGCTGCAACACTAACAACGATCCCGCCGCGGCTCGAGGCCGCAACGAGATGCTATGACCAAGACGTCCAAACCCAGGCCGTCCAGCAGATCTCGGCGGCCCTCGAAAGGCAACGACCGAGCGAAACCGGAGGGAGGCTGCCACCCCAAAGGAGGGGCAGGCGCGGTCGACCAAAGGGAATAGTGCGGCCGCGGCCGAAGTAGAGGCGCCACACGCCGCGAAGACGTCATGGCCGCGTCACAGTAACGCCTCCCTAACAGGGGAAGGCTAACCGTTCTGCAGGCGTTCAGAACAAAGTTTCGTCACTCACTCACTCACTTATTAAATAGTCAAAAAACATGGAAGCATTGACATCAGTTATTTCGGGCACAATTCTTGGGACATACGAGTATATTCTTTTATGAATAAATATATATTTTACTGCTCTTGACAGTGCGTAGCGTTTAAAAATTCGTATGCAGCATCTTTGACAGTGGTAATGCATTTATTATTTATCTATTTGATCCTTTGAAAAATTTTATAAGGAAGAGGCTGACCTGCAACGTGAGCCCCACCCTCCTGAACAACATTTCTGGCTACGCCACTGGAATAGCTAGGGCAAAAATGACACGGATGTATAGACAAACTCAACAGGATTAATAAGCAAACCTAGAGGCAGTATGTACATTGAGTCCAAGAAGATGTACGATAACTGCGGTGGCTTCTTACTCGTATTTCATATCCTACTTTATGGCTCTGTTATGAGACGCTGGTCCGTAGGCAGTTGAGTCGCATGCTGTGGTTGCAACAGTATCCAACGCAAGTGTGCAGCATGCCAATCAATTCATCAATGAGCTGAAAATCATACAGGCAGTAGTTGATCGCTCGTAGTCCTGGTCGTGCGTCTTATTTGTCCCTCTGCACAGTGTGAATAGAAATTCGCGTGCGTATGCTCTACGGCAGCTAATAGAGCTGCTCTAATGTTAGCACAAATGGCTAGGTGGGGAGATGAAATTAGGAAATTCGCGGGCGCTAGTTGGAATCGGCTGGCGCAGGACAGGGGTAATTGGAGATTGCAGGGAAGAGGCCTTCATCCTACAATGGTCATAGAATTGAATGATGATAATGATGCTGCTGCTGATGATGATGGTGCTAATGATGATGATGATGATCATGATGATGATGGTTAGCACACCAAACGAAAGAAAAAGATAAAGCAAGTGACCACTACTAGGTCTATGATGCATAAAGAGATGTGGCGACACACTCTGCGCATATTTCTGCGCACCTTCCATCTTATCATCTGGCCAAGCATACCACAGCTGCACGCTGGATTGCATGGTCGATAAAGCATAGCGCCACCGCCATGTCACCCGAGGTATGCGTCACCGACGGTGGCTATAAAAACAGGCTGCCTGGCTGAGAAAAGCCGCCTTCTACCATCCGCTACTGTGACGAACGTAGCGTTGGTATGCCCGTCCGCTGCCATCGTTCGTCGAATAAAGAAGCGTTACGTTTTTATGTTGGGATTCGTCCTTCGCTAGACACGACATCCCCACATTAGTAGTAGTACATCCCCAACACATTTGTCAATGGTAGATTCATAGAGGCACGTTCAGCTAACGAGAGAAAATAATGATACCATTCCTATTTTTCGCCAAACCAAGAAAATATGTTGCATAAGAAATCTGTTTACGAGATATTTTACAAAGCACCGGGGATGCTACTTCCACTTTTGCAGAAAGGTACACGGCATCCGTGATTATGAAAGAATTTACGTCCACATGTTCAAGCTACAAAACACCGCACAGTCATGCCATAGAACTCTTGAACAAGTGTCGTGCTTTTCATCTTCATTATCAGTTTATTTGGCGTTTTTTTTTTCATACAAAGTATCACTGTTAAAACAGTGATATAATGTTCATAAAAAACACAGATAGATAATGAATACGTAAGCTAATCGACATAATCAGCCTCAACTTTCAAAGCAAATAGCTTATGACAGTATATAGTAAATAAAATTAGGACACGAATAATACGGAAGAGTTCTCAGCAGACACAATAAAATAGTGGTAGTTTAAATAGCGCTTCAGCCAGTTAACCTTGCGTGCTTGATCTTCAAAACAAAGGACTAGAACTAATTAATGTATACGGACGTAAGCTGGCGCGCATAATTCATTGCCACAACAATTTCTGTTTAGTTCAGGGAGCGCCAGACTTTGGACCGAATTGCGTACCTTGGTAGCTGTGTAGAGGATGCCAGAATAAAGAAATCTTTCAGTTTCCCTTTATTCTTTATACCAACGTATGGTGCCTTCCTAAAAGGCACCTCTCCCCCCTGCCCCACCCTTTTTGAGTCATGGCCTAAACACTCTTAATAATCTCTACATATATATTAATGGTCATTTGTCAGGTATAATCAAGAGTTGTCACTGTGTCGGCATCGTTCTTGAGAAACACAAATTGTGCATATGTTATAAAAAATATCGGTGAATAAGGACACGCAATACTGCACGTTCTTGGCAACATGGCGAGGCCGCGACGGGGAACTTCCATGGACAAACACGGGAAGTGTCATTTCGATTTAGCTTTTGTCTATTCAGAAGTAACTAATACAACACTGACACCAGAACACCCTGCAGGGACAACCTCCTGCACCAGCTGATCATAAAAAGTGTCCGTCTATAGAGTTCTAGCACGGGGATCATAGCACAACCATAAAAGCCTCTCGTGACTAAGTTGAGAGCAGCCGATAAATGATGAGACTTTTTCTGCATACTTCCACAAAGCACGCGTCATCAACTTTTCAAAGTGTTTGTCACACATAAGTGGGTTATTCACGTTTAAAAGGTTCAAAATTCCACGGCCACGCATTTACGACCTGCTCCAGACACTTCCTTAAATAGAGGGAACGAAATATACAAGCGGGTCTGACTGCAGTCGCGCGTAAGCTCTTTTTCTTTTTTGTTTAGCTTTTTTTTTATTCAGGTTCTGTTATTGCAACTACATGTTATGCGATAATCTGTATTTTCTTTGACGACGATAACTGTTCGGGGTTCTTTGTCCACATTTTGGGGCGTTGGTGGTCACATAAATCATACTCGTTCTGAGCCTATTTGAATCGCTGTATAAGGTTCAAGCCATGAGTTTACATCGGAGTCATGCGCTCTCCGCGTCTAGTGGTGGAATAGAAAGAGACGTTGCAAGAACTTAAAATATCTCAGTGCGACTTGCAAAAGTTTTCAAAGCGTTTATGATAATGCCGCAACGATCCACTTGGTCGTAGATTTAACCATATGACACGCAAAGTGGGAAGTTCAAATGTTGCACACAAGGTTCTAGACTCGGCGTCAAAGAATCTGGTGAAAAGGGGAAAAAAATACGAGTTGCTGCGCAATGTAATGGAGTGTTGTGCCATTACCACAAGCCCGGATTCCGAATCTGCAAGATGCGGAATCTATCCTGCGAGCGCCCTAATTCTCCCTTCACAAGTCAAGATGCTGAGCCGTCAGGCAGCGGTGTCCTGCTGCGGGAGAAGCCTCGGCGAGCCGCACGTTTGGACGTGTCGGCGTGTGCCAGACAGCCCGGCGCCGCACCTCCCTTGCCTGGAGGTCACCGCGCGCGCGAACTTTGAACCGGGTGGCCAGCGCGGTCGCTGGTTGGACCCCTCGGACGACCGTCGTGTGCTGACTTTGTATTGGGCCGTTGGAGTGACAATGGTTCCTCGGGGATTATAAAAGCAGCAACGCGCTGCCTGAAAAACAGGATCCGCCGACCCACCGGGAGACAGTGTCGCTCCCGACTGGGGGGAGATGTGTCACGCGTTTTCGCCGGACGTCGTCGTGCGAGAACAGTCGCGTTTGTTGTGAGCACTCGGCCCCAGTGCCGACCCGTTCATGTCCTGTATGATAACCTGTATATAATGTATAAAGTCCCTTTTGTTATTCTCATCGACGCCAGGCTCGGAGTCTTCGCTACCAACGCTCTGTCACGAAACGGGTGACGAGCGCTACGGGACCACAAAGCCGTAATCGTGGTGCAGCGGTGCAAGTTCGTAATAGGAGAAGCTCCAGGCGGTTTAACCTGACTCCTCTTTAGGGGAGCCGTAGAAGGCATTTTGTCGACACACTACGCCGATATGAATGCCCTCCCTGACCAACATAACTCAGCACCCTCGTTCCTAGAATCATTTATGGAATGAAGCGGTAGATTACTGGAATCATTCCTCAGGAAAAACAGCTCTATAAAAAGTTGCGATGCTGCACCATCTTCCTACGCGGATGGTGCAGCATCGGAGCTTTTGCCTCATTGACCGCAAGTGTCATGACACAACATTTCGCTCTTCTATGCGACTCAAATCCCCTAATATCAGTGCTAGAGAAGCGATATTCAGCAGGTTTTTCAACACTTCTCCTTCGATAAAGCGAGTGAATCGTCGACAGGAATGCAGATTGATGAAACGTGAGTGGCCAACAGAGAGCGCGCGCATAGGATGTTTTTGCGCTTTGACAATGTAGTTGGAAATGCTAAACAGGTTGGCGGGGTAGTTGGTTCGGATTCATGATAACCGAGAAAGAGAATAGACAAAGAAACAGTATGCGTGTGCGTGTGTCGTCTTTTTTCTTTTCTTTCTTCGTACAGTAACGTTTCACATTGAAGTCGGAAAGGAAACATTTCGAGAGAGTGGCGAATGCCGCAGCAGTTACTTACTCCGAGGAGAGAGTATAAGACGACAGGCGTCTGCGTCCAGCTGCAGTCTCCCATGGGAATGGCGATGAGCCCCTCCTGGACGAAGATTGCCGGCTAAAACGGCGGCTTTGACGCCGCTCGGTTCCCTTGTGACGTAGATACATCTCCAGGTACATGTCCTCCTCACCCATGTCCTCCGTGATCGTCGTCGCCGCCATGGTGACCGCTCGCTGTCCTGTTCCCAAGAAAAAAAAGTCAATGGTTCGTTTTCCTCACCTAAAGGACAACCGTTATCATGTACGACTCTGCCCTCTCTACCCACTGCCACCACATCCTATTTCGGCTGACCGTGCACAGGATTGCAAAGCACGTTTCTTTGCGAAGGTGCCTACTAGAGCCTAAAGGTCGTCAACTCTTGCATGCGACACGCCAAAATGAGATCCTGTTTGTTTATGCAGTAGATACACGATGTCCTTTTTGAGCACTCGATTGGACACTTTTCTGAAGATCCAGAGGGCAAATATCCGATGCTGGCCAAAGTGCCTTTATAATGATGATCTCCATTGCTATGGCAGCATCCGCAAAGATATCCAACCGTTGAATTGCCATATCGAGGCCATAGTCTTCAAATCAGGCTACATGAGCTTTATTCTGCTTTATCAGCGCGTTGTTAACTCGTGTTCTGAAAAGAACAAAACAACAGACGTGTTCTCCGAATTCTCCATACCTTGATTTTTTAAATTTTCTAGCCTTTACCCTTCTCCCAGTGCAGAGCAGCCAACCAGACAATCACTCTGGATAACCTCTCTGATTTTCATTTTGATGCGAAAGCATCAAATGGCCCACTGAGCGAAAAAGCTGGCATCTGTCGTCTGGACAAGCGAAAAATGGCACCCAAATTCTCACTCGCTGCGACGCCACGTCATGAGCACGCCTCGACGGAGCAGAGCGGGTGCATGGGAACACCTGCTGACGCAATAGCGCACCATGTGTTGCGTGGGGAGAAGGCAGCGCCGCTACGCCACGTCACGCTCACTCGCGGAAGCCTGTATTATCCGCGCGTTCCTTGCCCGTGCAAGATCTCGACTGCATTCTAAATGCGCCTCGGTAAGGCCAAATCAAGAGGCGCCAAGCCGTTGGCCAAGCGTGTCAACGCGCTCGCTTGTCGGCGAGGCGTTCACAACTCGAAGGATCGCTCAGCGGCGTTTAATTGGACTTCCCAACTCATAAGAAGTGCTTAGGTGTTCTCGAGTTTTTTTTTTCTTCTCTCTTTCTTCAGCGTCCATTAGCAGGAAATAACTGCAATACAGCGGTGCTGGAGAGTTCCCGGCTCAGGCCTATTCTCGGTAATTTGTACTGTATATTTGAATGCGCTTAGAAAAAGGTACCCTTTGATATAACAAGGCAACTCACGCTTTTCTTGTTTTTTAGTTGACACGCCTATGTCGAAGACAGCATAACTTCTTTCTATATAGAAAAAGTGACTCCTATGAACTACCCATAGTATATAAATATTTACTCTAAACATCTCTTATTGGTCAAAGAAATAATTAAGGACGAGTCCTCTACATAGCCTACTTTTTAAATGCCTCGCTAAATTTATGACTCAAGGTTTCCGGACTGAACTATGTGAAGGTTAGGAAATTCCAGTGGCATCAACCCACCAAATGTTGATTGCAGTCACGTCATGACCTTAGCAGCCCGCGAAACTTCAGCGAAATTGTTTACGGATACACCAAACATATGCGTCATCAAGCAAATGCGTTATACTTACAGGCTTCAAAACATTAAGAAGACTGCAGCGTTTACCTAAACATAAATATAAAGGTGCCCGAGCGTCTTATCACCAACAAAATCAGGAGGAGAGTGAGCGAATAATATTCAATTTTGGAAAGCTTTTATGAGCATGATAGTAACTTGTGCCTTGAGTGATTACTATCGATGAAGAGGCTATTAAGTTGCTTGATAATAAAAGCAAAGAATGATCACTACCTGCTATTAAGAGAGGCTGGTTCTTCTCAAAACAAGAAAGCATCGTTTCTCAAGTTAACCATAAAAAAACAAGGCCGCCATTATCTGGGACACGAAAGAGGTTGTAACACTTAAAGCTGCATAAATGTGACACCGTCAGTGCGAGTTACTTCTTTGTCTGGCTGTGAAACAAATACACTGCTAAAGAAGAAATTAGCGAGCGTCATGTCAGGAACGTGCTCCGGTGGGTGGTTTACGGGACAATGCAGCTGCTGACAATTGTGTCAGTGCCATGACTCATTTTTAAGGAAATGACTATCTCTACCGCCCACCTTATAGAAGGCATTTCTTTTTACGTTTCCTTCTTTCAGATCGGAAAGCAATCAAAAGAAACAATTTCGTTAGTGTAATTATTCAAGTTGCAGTAGACCAAAGACAAGCTGTCGTTTCCTTTCTCTTCAGGTGTGCTAAGAAGTTTTAAAAACGACGGTGCTAAGCCTGCATTCTACACTTCGTTGTGGGTGGGTCAAGATAGTCATTTTCGTTGTTCTGTGACTTGCCGATTCAGCCCGGGAGACGACTGGGGCGCAAATAGATCAACTGGACCCACGAAGCGCTGTTGTGTGCAGTTTATTTCTTCGTGCCCAGCCGTCTTCCGCGCTGCATCGTGAAACCATGGTATCAACTCGCTCAAACCTACGTCCTGCGCATAATCCTATGTCCATTTTTGTTCTTTGTCGGGACGAGAACATTTTAGCACATCTGAGCCTAGAGATATCCAAAAATTTATTGTCTTCCACTAAAATAAGCGGGTATAGCCGGTGTCCTTTTCTTGATCGGATAAATTTATCGTGTCTCCACATAATCGCCATTGATCTCGACAGCCATTTGGAATGTGTGTGCCCATTTTCTTGAAGCACTCCCGAAAGCCACCGTTAAAGAACTTGACAGTTTCGCTTGAGTGTTATCGCTATATCTTCTCGGTGCTGTTTGAAGAAAGAGCAGCGTCTGCACCACGCAGTGTATTATGATAAAATTGTGAATTAGAATTCATAAACATCTTTAGGAAGGTTTTCTCCGATTTCACCCGAGCTTCATTCTTTAGCAAACCATGAGCCTAACAGAATCTGTGGAGTTGGTTTTGGAGAATTAAGCACAACCTGCTCGTTTTGAAATTCTTGCGATTTCTATGAACATGCAGTTGTAGATTCATCTGCGGCTATTCTTGGCGATATCTTTCTTTCCAGCAAAGGGTTCGAGCCAAGGTAGAAGACGATGATTCTTGTTCACGGAAATCATCATGACGCGCTCATTCACCTAGCCTGAAATTAACAAAAAAAACTGTTTCCTTAACTCGGCACAACCTAAACAACAACAAAGCACACGGGAAAGGGCAACTACCGGCGCTTATTAGCACTTGTTTTTTTTTTTCAGGAAACACTCATTCTATAAGAACAAGCCTTTGACTTACGCATACGCCACGCCATGTCACAGCATCTTATCATGTGCGATTGTCACATGTGTTCTAAAAGTTGCAATTTCCCTATTTCATATTGTTAAGGAAGCGCGGCTAACGCAGACATCACCATTCTGCTTTAAAAATGAAGCTTCCATACTTTCTCGAGACGCGATTCCTCGGTGACCCGCCGTGGTTGCTTAGTGGCTATGGCATTGGGCTGCTAAACATTAAGTCGCGGGATCGAATCTCAGCCACGGCGGCCGCATTCCGATGGGGGCGAAATGCGAAGACAGCCGTATATTTAGGCGCACGTTTAAGAACTCCAGATGGACCAAATTATTACGGCGTGCCTCATAATCAGGTCGTAGTTTTGGCCCGTAAAACCCCATAATTTATTATTTATTTAATGCGTCTTCGTGCCAAAGCAAAACTGTGGTTGCATGAGACGACGGTTCGCCCGCCCAGTCTCAAAAGCATGTCGGGAGCGCGGCCATTCAGAATCAAGCTCGATCGAGGGGTTGGCCAAAGGCGCTTTGTTCAGTCAGGCACGAGGTCAAGTTCGTATCGCGCACGAGTGCTCCTTGGTATACATAACGTCCCTCTCACAGGTGGACGCGTGTATACGTTGGTCAGAGAAGCAAATATGTCCAAACACGCACCTATACCGGAGCATAAAAACCATCTGGAAGGTTTCACAGGCTCGCATGGCAGCACACTGTCCGGACTGTGCCTTTGAGCCGTTGCTTCGCACCACAATTCTTCATCCACACAAAGATGTTATGTCCCAAGAGACTACAGGAAAAGAAAATTCTGGGTTTTTTTACGTGCTAAAACCACAATATGTTTATGAAGCACGCCGTATTGGGAGACTCCTGATTAATTGAGACCCCCGGGAATATTTAACGTGCACCCAATGCATGGTTAACGGGCGTCCTTGCATTTCGCGTCCCCACCGAAATGCCGCCGCCGCGGTCGGGATTTGATCCGCCGGCGCCCTCAGGCTTAGCAGGGCAACGCCAAAGCCATTACGCCACCACGGCGAATAGGTTACTGAAGCTCATTCTACAAAGCGTAATGGTGATGGAGATCTCTAAGCTAAGCTTCCCTAACACTAACAGATAGTGAAATAGCAGTTTTGAACACGGGTTACGGTTGTGCATGAAGAAACACTGAGATATAGCGTGGCGCTATCGTAAAGCATAGACTTCTGTTCGTACAGTACTACTGGTGTTTCCTAAAAACACGATCAGTTGTTAGTCAGCATTCATATTGCCTTTTTTCGTGTGCATTCTCATTGTCATTGCTTACTTATTTTGCGCCTTTTTTTTTAGGAAAATAAATCCGAAACTGGCTCAATTGAACGTACTTCCAAGAAAACAACTATTTGGTAGTTCTCAGAGCGAATACCTACTCACCCAAGCAATTTCTGAGCTTTTTGAAGGTTTGTATGGCTGAATAATTGCTTTAAAAATGGCGCTGCAAGGACACTAGTTTGTTGCGGCGGTAACGAGCCCACGAAAATATGGAATCGGTTAAGTCAATTTATCAGCCCTACGATGAATAAACTAAAGAGTACGTTATTGCGAAATTGATCAAGCGAATCCCGATAAAATATTTTCATGATCGGTTCATTCCCATTGTTTAAGAAACTGACTTTTAGGACTCCTCACGTACAAACTGCTGCCAAATTAGCACGAAATCGGCGTTTAAGGAGATCGAGCCCGTATATTCGTCTTTATTTTCTCGAAGAGAGCTGGAATCGAAACTCAACGTAATTGAATTTTTTTTCCTACGCCTTGCACGTAATAAAGGTTGCGTGTCGCTCACTTTCTGTTCAAACCCAACTCTTGGGCACCGCCATTGTACAAACGAAGAAATCAGGTTAACCTAAGTTTGCGAGGCTCAACAACGAACTAATACTTCTCATTTTTAATCTCACTTAAATGACACAAAAATGGAGGCATTTGCACTTCTTTAGGAAAATGCGTGATCTATTGCACATTTTATTACCCAAGATTTTGTGAAAAATTAAGCATTAATTTATGCATGGAAAGTAACTCAAGTAAGAAGAGCCATCGACGAATTTTAATCCTTCTTTTAAACATAATTTAAAGACGGCGATTCGCTTTTGAAGACGCAGATTATCTCAAAATTCACGTCTGTAAGCGATACAGCTAGCCATAATCTAGCGGATTAATCTTTTGCCGATGCAACCAACTTTCGCATGTGAAAATCACCTCATGATTAACTGCATTTGGGTTACCTACGTCAGACAGGTCAATTTTTCAATCTTTTGTGAAATGTTTCGGATGAGAATATTGAACTAAATTAATTTACTCTTGTCCCACATATAAATATCAGGTTTCACGGCGTACGTAAAGTGCAAATATAGTAATGTGCAAACTTAATATTAATGCAAGCATAATAAGAACACTGTTCTAAACGTGTTATCTGCCTTTCCCCTCCCACCCGTTCGTAAATATGAAGTACTCGTATAATGGAGGGTCGACAACTGAAGGAATTTCATGAAGAATATTTGCTTGTAAATACCAAACATGCGAAACTCACGAGAATCTACTGCACTGTTCCCGTTGTTCCGATGCGCATGGACTCTTCTCGGTGCATGCTCATTGATAATACGCACACAACTTTACGCAGAGACGATCCAACAATCAAAAGCACTAGAAGACAGTCGCTATAAGCGGTCAGTTTTATCAGGCAACTTCCTTTTCCGGGTGTATTGCACAGAAAATTACGCGCCACGGGGATCATTCGTTAACAAAAGTTATTGTTATTTTTTTCTTGGTAGGCGCACTCACAGGCCCACACACGTTTGGCTTTGGCAGGTCGAGTGAGCCTGTAGTCCGGTAACCAACGCCGTGCCTTAGCGAGCAGTTGTTACGCTGGTTGACAGAGGAGACCTATATACCACGTGCAATACAAGTATATAATGTGGAAATCGAACGTAATCAAGTCAAGCGTTAAATTATGGCCCTAGAAAATTAAAACTGAACGCCTACGATGCAGTCAAAGTTTATAAGTACGAACATCTGTGGAGCACCTCTTTGGATGATGTGGGTGCACACGTAGCAGATTAGTCGACAGAACTGAATAAAGTTTGTCGGCTTAGAAAGAAAAATGCGAGAAAAACATTTAAAAAGCAGTCGACGCCAATGGGACAAGCTCGCCAACAGTGTGTCGAGTGTAAAGTACAATCCTCCATAACGAACGCGCCTCAGTTCGTCCTATATATAGGTATGAGTGAATGCGAGGGTGGAGAATGCAACTTCTTATGCATGTTCACCTGTGCGTAAACGCCATGTCGTGCGTTCTCCGGGTGGGTCGGGCTCTCCGAGAAGAACGGCGGCAACGGGAGCGCGCACCAGCCGGCGGTGCGAGTGGCAGACGATGCTCGAGACGCGTGCTCACCAACGAGCGCGCTGCTGGAACAATGACAGCCGGCAGTGCGCAAGTTCCGCAAACGAGCGCTCCTGTGAGGAACCGCCGCCGCCGCAGCAGCAGCAGCAAAGTGCTTCCGCGAACGAGAGGGCGAGGTCGCCGAACCCTTCACGTTTGCCCAGACATGGTAATCCCTCCTCTGCTAGTATCGATTTTGTCGCCCAGTAACGTTCGCGAACACCTGCTCTAAGTCTTCACGACCACTCATTTTCAAACCGAGAGCGGCGAAGCAAAAAGAAAAAAAAGAAATAAATGCAGCCGACAGTGGAATTTTCCCGATGGTCGGAGACTGTCGGGTGCAGCCAAGGCCAATCAGTCTGCAAAACTGTGCTGTAGCATGCGTTATCCAATTTGATGACACTAGGATGTGTACTTAAAGAATCGTATGCTGAAAACAGCATGAGTAGAGAAGGCTTAAATGGAAAGCCTTGAGTATAGCCTGCTCCAGGTCGCAAATTGATAGGCTAACGGCGAAAAATATGTATTGCGAGCTCACGAATGCATACTGCCGTTTTCTGTTTGCTGCGAAGTATCGAAAGTTCTACCCCTGGTGGGCCGGTTATACCTGAATCTTAGTCAACAAGGAAAGTAGCTATGGAAAAATAATTATGGGCATAGACAAACGAGACGTTAGCAAGCGATCCACGCTCAATATGTAAACATATTTATTTATTTATTTATTTATTTATTTATTTATTTATTTATTTATTTATTTATTTATTTATTTATTTGACCACAGGGCCTTTGGGGCGTTAAAGAGGGTGTGGGTACAGATTTAACAGAATCTAAAGCGCTTGGCTCTCGTGCTCAATTAAGAGAACGCAAAGGCAGCATAGGCTAAGCACCAATTATTTCAGAGAGTACAGAAAACACAGACATTTACAAAAACACCAGCAGTGTGAAATACACATCTACGCATCAATCTTCAAGTTGTTTATTGATCACATGAAGATATGTGCATTGGGTATGTGGGTATGGTAAAAAGGTGGGGCCCCATAACTCTCGTAGGAGTTGTGAAGTTATATGTTATATGCTGTTATATAAACACTAGAGCGCGTGAGAATTTGAGACAGCACAAATATGGTACATACTCGTTGAGCAAGTGACGCAAGCAGAAAAGAGAGAAGCTTAGTTTTGTAGCTTATAAATGGCTGCTATGCTATTATAACTGTTGGTAATTTGCAGCGAAAACTATATAGTTACTTTTCTTTGCGTTTGCAAGAGGACAGTTAGATTGAAGCCAGTTAGATATCTATAGTAGGACATCATTACCTTCTTTGTAAAGATTTGTTTACGTACCAGCTGTATCGTAATATTGGTATCGTCTTCTGAGAGATAGTCGGGTAAATCGTTGAGGTATGCTACAAAAAAGGGCCTAATATCGATGCCTGAGGAATTCCACATTTAGTTATCATTTGGGATGACGACATATTGTTCACCACTACGTAATGCTGCCGATTTCTCAAATATGTGCTAATTAGGCTTAAGGTTGCTCCACGAATACCATACTTTTCAAGGTTATTTTTAGTAATATGTCGTGGTTCACAAGATCAAAATCCTTGGTTAGGTCAATGAAAATACCCACGGTTAATTTTCTTCTTAAGTTTATTTTAGATTTTTTTTTCAGTGTTAATTAACGCTGCCTCAGACGACTATCTTTCTATATATCCGTATTCCTCTTCAGCATAAATGATGTGCGCTGTGAAAAACTTATTCAATCGGGCTAGCACTACTTTCTCAAAAATTATGGAAAATGGGGACAGCACGGATATTGGTCGGTAATTGGACATATTCATCTTATACCCTTTCTTAAACACTGGCACAACCTTGGAAAATTTTAATAGCGTCGGGAACGACCCTGAAACGGACACTTCGTTAATGATATGTGATAGGGGTTCGCATATAATCATTGAAGGATGTTTTGGCAGTGGTACAGATACCAAGTCTAGACTGGTTGATCAAGCATTTCTTAAAGAGAGGATTATATTGTTGACCTCATGAGGTTCAGTAGGCTTAAGAAAGAGAAAACTGGGAGGGTTGGTTGTTGTGACTCTGTCTGATTGGGATGTACGTGACTTATCTACAATTAAATTATTGGTCATTGTATTGAAGCAACTGTTGAAGCTTTTAGTATTAATAGAAAAATCATTTACTATCGTGCCAGTTACCAAGACTCCACTTATAGTCTTTGCGTTGCACGAGTTTAGAGTGGTAGTTATCACTTTCTATCTAGCTTTTGAGTCACCATGTGCTTGTTTAATTTTAGCGTGTAAATAATTTCGCTTTTCGCTTAGAAATCATGTTTAGGCTTTCAAGCTTTTTCTTGTACGTCCTATACTTGTTATTTAATGTGACGTTGTGTGGTTCTCGCGGTAGTTTCCTATAAATGTTATCTTTGTAATTTAATGACTTTAAAATGCCGGTTGTTAGCCACGGTTTTCTTGTAGAGTGCTAGAGCATAAACTAAAGATAACAGCGTACCATAAAAATTGTGCACTAAAATTCACAACGAAATCAGCTTTTATTTACTGTAGAACAACGCCAGTTGAAATACTTTCTTAATGAGCAGTTGACGTTTATCTCTCTCTCTCTCTCTCTCTCTCTCTCTCGCAGGATCTCTTGCTGCTGATCATTGTTGTGGGGTACTCAATGAGACAGTGCTCCACAGAAACATCGTAGGTGACACAGTGAGTTCCCTGAAGGGACTCCCCGCTCCTCGTACGATGGAAATGTTATAGGCGGGAATCAATGCAAAGCATCTCCAACACATATGTTGCTTTAATACGACGATCAGTATCGAAAATAAAAATATGGTATTTTACGTGCCAAAACCACTTTCTGATTATGCGGCACGCCGTAGTGGAGGACTCCGGAAATTTCGACCACCTGGGGTTCTTTAACGTGGACCTAAATCTAAGTGCATGGGTGTTTTCGCCCCCACCGAAATGCGGCCGTCATGGCCGGGATTCGATCCCGCTACCTCGTGTTCAGCAGCCCAACACCATAGCCCCTGAGCAACCACGGCGGGTAATCAGTATCGAACATAGCTTCCGCCACTGCGCTTCGTTTGAGGACCTTAAGACGTTTTCTACGTGCCGCGGCAAGTAGCTTGAACAATATAACGCTCACAAAGAAGCTCTAGATTTTCCTAACCTGTTTCTCCGTATGTTATAATATACAGTGCGAGTTTTACGAAATTTTTAAAGATCGCCTTTGGCAGACAGCCTACTCCTTGTCCTTGAGCTGTATTATTCCAAGAGGCGGACATTACAAGCTCGAGAAATCGGAGCACAAATCCATATAATTAACAAATATGTACTAATTAACTGTTAAATTAATTACATTACGGCACATATGGCAGTTTACGAATTGTAGCCGGATGAGTTTGCAAGACGTGCCCACTTGAAATGAATTTCCAGGAGGACACCAGTGTCGAGATATTATTTCCCAAAGTATGGGAACATGGGCTTTCCTGTTACTTTCGTGCTTCATTGCATAAAGGAGCGTTTTGTTTAAAAAAAATGGAACAACAGTTCATTTTTACGGCAAGTTTGATGGCACATATCTCCGAACTGGCGTCATTCTGGAAATTCATTCAAAGTGGATACGCCTTGCGAACTCAGCGGCTACAATGCGTAAATTGCAACATGCGCCGTAAAGTAATTATTTAGGAAGTTAATTAGTGAATTTCCGGTAATTAGTTGAATATGTGTTTCGATTTATCGTGAAAGCAATATCCGCCTCTCTGAATAATCGAGCCCAAGTACTACAAAGATCCGGAACAGACCATTTTTCAAAATTCCGTAACACTTAAGTGTGATCACCCAGCATTTAGAACAAAGCTTCTTCCTCCACATAGTGGCTGCTGACTGCTATTTTTGAGGGATGAGCTGCTCCCGCAGAGACACCAAGCACGGACGTGAGTTTCAATGCGAACAAAAGGGGGTCGAATCGGGTACGGAGTGCGGAGAATACAGAGGCTCGGAAGAAGCGTTAAGTGGGGCAGGGACGTCTTCGAGCGCAGTTTAGAACGCAAACGAGAAGTGGAACACCGTTGAATGCCGGCGATGAGCACTGAGGAGCGCGGCGAACATTTCGTCCAGGAACACGAGGCGGAGGAGCGTCGACACGAAACGAAGGACGAGTTCGAACGCGAGCGCTCACGTGCTCGTAAATGCAAAGCCGAGTGGCGTCGATACGCAGCTGTCTCGTTACTGCGTGTGGACACCACCCGGTTTGCGTAAAAAACGCATGCATTTTGTGCTAAAGGCGCGGCCACACTGTAGGACGACAACCCGCCAATTTGTTCCAGCGACAGCGGCCTACATCGTGTCGGCGCCCCTGTCATAGTCTGCCGGCGCCAACAGTATGCAAACGGTCGGCCGTGTCGGCAAGCTCTGACTGTCTGGAGACAGCCACATTTTACTGTTATTCATCAACGATATGACGGCCCTATCGCCGCGCAGACGTTGCTATCGTGGAATGCGTTGCCACTGGTACATGTGCTGTTCGCGTTGCATCTGTTTAACCCCTTCTGAAAACTACACGTTGTTACCCGTAAATACTTACTGTCCAGATAAATCAGGGTGATACGCGGGAGCCAAAATTGTAGTACTGTGGAACTCCTATATTACTGCCATGCATTAAAATATAAATGCATGATGGAAATTAAAAAGGTTCCCATTTTTGTGCAACTTATACTTTTCTGCGTGCATCATGTCATGTGGAAAGGGCGACTGACGGGAAATTTAGAAATATTGCTGGTGTTCGCCTGATTGTAGACAGTATTTCAATTTCCCGTCATTCAATTGTGGAGAATAGAAGGCAGCGTGTCCTATCCTAATTAATATATTTTCTTTTGTACGCGCATCAGCGGCATGACACGCACATAACTGAATAATAGCAATGTAATATTTTGCAATTGTAGCTGCTGGCGAATATCAAGTACCTCTCGCTGCTAAGCTCGAGGTCACGAGATCAAATCTCGGCCGTGGCGGCCGTATTTCTATGGGAGCGAAATACGAAAACGCCCGTGTCAAAATTAATCCGCAGTCCCCCACTGCGGCGTGGCTCATGATCAAATCATAATTTTGGCACGTAATAGCGCAGAATCCAATTCATTAAGTATCTCCCTTTCCTTTTTTGCTTCAACTTGATGTGTTGACTACAGCAGATAACGTGTAATCTTACTGTGTGTTATGTTATTCACCGCCGGAATTAACAAGCGCATATTGGGCAAACAGGCTTCGTGTAAGTTAATATTTCTTTTCCTTTCCTTTTTCTGAGCACACTCGGCCGCAGGGCGTGCCTCATTTTAGGCAGACCCTAACGTAACCGTTGTCTGAAGTTGTCCGCCTGAAGCATAATATCTTGCTAGCAAAGTTTCATTCAAACATCTGCTTTAAGAATGATGGTCTATATAAAAGGCTTCTTGAGTATGCTTAGCGAGGAAGATTACAAGTGTGCTTCAGCACTCATTGCAAAATGGCTCTGAATTTGTGTGGCAACGGCTACTTTTTTATACTACTCGCGGTAGCCTTCTTATGAACTGACCTTATTGTTTTCGCTTCCTCGTTTTCTGCGGTTAGGCCATGGTCAAGAAATTTTCTTCACTTAAGCGACTAACTCTTTTGTCTTTTTCCATGCTGCGAAAATATACTTTGGCAACAGAAAATAAAGTGCAGCAGGGGCGGCGACAGCTTTGCGAGCATTGCAAGCTGCTGATCTCCAAGTGTTGGTCAGAACGCCTGTAAGCTTGAGCGATGGAACCGTTTGTCTACTGCACTTTGTTGAAACGTTTATATTTGGAATGACATAGCTGGTCATCATTCCTAGCCTAGCTTCTGCTCCAAAAACGGAACTTGCTCCAACAGTCAAATGATATGGTGTGTCATGTAAGAGTCGAAGTGGTTAGAAAATCTCTAAGGCAGAAGTTATCAGCGTCTAGCTCATAACTACGCTTAAACAGGGAAAAAAAGAAGCTAAGTAATGCTTATTTTACTGAGATTAGCGTTCTTTACGAACGTCATGCACTTCTCATTCTGTCCGTCCATATCTAACCTCTTTCACGCCAACCTGGGTCACTAGGAATGTGCCCGCATAAACAAATTGAAAATAGACAACTTGGGCCATCGGGTATGTATGGTATGAAAGCAGAAAAAAATCATTCGCAACTTGAACGTGAAGCACTGGCCCTCGTATTTGGAGTAATGAAGTTGCGTGGTTACCTTCTAGGGCGAGAATTCATCCTGGTCACAGATCACCAGCCGCTTCTGGGCCTGCTGAGACCGGATCGGCCCACTGCGCCTCTGGCTGCTGCTCGCATTCAGCGCTGGGCGCTGTATTTGGGAGGATTTCGCTACAAGTTACAGTAATCGCCAGGCAAGCAGCTCCTGAACTCGAACGCGCTTAATAGGTTGTCACAAGAAACTTTGGAGCCAACCACGGAAGGGGAGCCACCTGACTACGTTATGGCACTCGCATGTGTCCAGGAGGGGGCGGTGTGGGTAGAACTGCAGGCACTGACGGCAGGTGACGCAGTACTTTCAAAGGTCGTGCAGTACACAAGAGATGGGTGACCTCCAAGCTCTAATGCTTACTTCCCTTTTACGACCGCAGACTGGAACTGTCATTGGCCCACCGTTTGCTGTATTGGGGCCGTAGAGTTGTCATTCTAGTTAACGTGCAACATAGAATGTTGCACATGTTGCACGAGACACATCAAGGATCATCGGCGATGAAATCAATCACTCGGTCAGCTTTCTGGTGGCCAGGAATGGACCATGCCATAGAACAACTGTCAGCGGGGTGCACAAGCTGAATCCAAAATCGACCATTGCCGGTATCTGCTCCGCAAGTTAACTGGCCGACCTGCCAGGAAAACTGGTCGAAAGTGCATCTAGATTTCGCGGGGCCAATCAAAGGAAACATGACCCTTGTTCTCGTAGATGCTCGCAACAAACGGATTGAGGCTGTACCAATGAAACAGGCGACCATGTCTTCGACTATTACTTGCCTGCGCAGCTTCTTTCGCAGGTTCGGCATTCCTCGCACCATTCTTTCAGATAATGGGACGCAGTTCACTAGCCAAGTATTTACTGATTTTGCGAACAATAACATAACCCACCTGCGCACGGCTGCGTTTCATCCACAGTCGAACGGCTTAGCAGAGAGAGCCGTCCGAACTGTTAAATATGGGCTGAAGATGAACCAGGGCAGATTAGAAGATTGCCTTTGCAGACTACTTTTCAACTACCGGAGAACAACCCTTGCATCGGGCAAGTCTCCTTCAGAACTTCTTCTTGGCTACCAAATCTGGGCCGGTATTTTGTAGCGATGCCTTTTCCGATTCTATGCTTTTTCAGGCTTTTCGCGCTTGGCCAGTGGTAAGAGCGACGGTCTGCCCACATTATCAACGGGATCAGGCGGCCGTGTGTGGTGGATGATAAGAACAGCATAGAATAAGGCATAAGGCATCACTACAATATAGCGGCCCTGGTCCCGCCTCGACACATCTTTTCCTCCTTTGGTTGCAGGAAGATCGGGAACATCGGATGACTGGACCCTCGCACCAGACACAAGTGTTTACGTCCGTAACTTTGGTAAAGGTGATAAGTGGAAGATGGGCACGGTAAAGTGAGCAGACGGAGCTAGGATGTTGACAGTGGAAGTGCCTGAGGGTCTCGTTCGGCGACACGTTGATCAAGTTCACACAAGGAACGACACGACGGCTACCCAACGCCACAGGGAAAGTGAAAGCTCGTCCATCTCGAGAACTCCTCAAGGAACTCCCAGAGCAAGGCCAAAGGCAAGAGCCGAAACTCGTGAAACGTCACCACCACAGCGTCAGTCATCACCCCAATCCCTGAACGCACAAGAGAGAAACGGTGAACCTACAGTGGACACAGAACTCAGACGCTCAACACGAGAGCGCAGACCTGTGCAGCGTCTTCCGTATTATTGATCGAGAAATGTTATAACTGCAGTGTTTTTCTCATTTCTCAGATGTAGTCGACAGCTACACGTGCCAATCTGGTTGCCTATCTTATGTTTGCTTACTTTGTTTCCCTTCCCCTCCTTCCTTAACCTGTCTTTATATTTCGACGTGCACTGCAAATAAACGCCCATTCTTCCAGCTTGTCAGCTTGTGTCTGCCTCGTCTGCGTCAAGCGCAGTGTTTGACAAACTAATAGATACGGTTGTTCAAGGCCGTATAACAAATATCAAGCACGAAGATATACTTTTCAGTCCTTGTCAAATTGAATTTCGTCCCGGGCACTCCATATGGTGCACCCATGTAGAAATAGAGAGCCGCATTGAACTTGCTCGCGGCAAACGAGAGTACGCAGCTTTGGTGACGCTATAGATGTAGCAAAATTAAACGATGCTTGTTACGATCGGCCTGCAGGGGTACTGCTCTGCAAAGCGATTTCAGCCCGCTGCACGTGCTTCGATCAACCCACGGTGGTGGCGCCCTTCAGAGAACCAGCGAGGACGACAGCAATAACCAACCATGAACTTCCTTCGGAGAACTGGAGACTACGGCAGCGTTAATCCACCATGCGCCTCGTTCGGAGAATCGGCGATGGCAGCAGGGCTGGCAACGTTTGGCGCCCTGTGTATTGTTGGTTGATTTGCCGGGTCTTCATGGTCTCTCTGCAGCAAGAAGAGCTTCCATAACAAAAGGGTGCTTTGCGGTACGTTTTCCTCGGGCCCCAGGATTCGTCACAGACTGCTGACACTCGTGGCGACTACAGGAGAAAGCCAGCTCTGGAATTTAGAGGCGCCGGCTGGGGTCAGGCGTGACCACTTGGCTACGAGGACGCGCTCAACTCGGTTTCTGAGAATCCAAAGTGCGTACGTGTGTGTGTGAGCCCTCCTCTTCCAAAAAGGCGGGTCAACTTCGATGACGGTGGACGCTACGAAAAGGCGGCTCTGGTACGATGTCTGGTCGAACGTTTCCCTTACCTAGGGATCAAGGGAGGACACAGTGTTTATAAGCAGCTGTTTGTCGCTGCTAGAGTGTGCTCGTCAGTCTGCTCGTGATCGTACTCGTGAGCTGTGTGCTCGTGCTCGACCAACACTGTGCTGGGTGTGTTTGGAGCGTCGTGCTCGTATGCTGTATGCTTCATCTTGCGTGCCCCATTTGGGAGTCACGCTAGACTGTCGAATGTATCCCCTGTTCTAATGTATATCTGTAAATAAATCTTGCTTGCCTAGTCCTGCCCCCCCAAGTTCCTCCCTACGACCTACAACCCTTACAACTGGTGGCAGCGGCGAGATCGTCCGACGACTCCGACACTCTGTAGGATATCGTATTCTGTTCAATAAGCTTGAGTGCACGAATTTCCCTAGATATATAACCGTTTGGATCAATGAATTTATGAGAGATAGACAGTTTTATAGTTATCAATGCGGTATATCGACGTCTGAACACAAGGTGACAAGAGGTGTACCATAGGGTGCCGTTCTTTCCCCTATTTTATTTAACATTTTGCTAAGTACAATTCATTTGTCTCAAAAAGAACATGGGCGCAATAACGTAAAGCTATTCCAAACTTTTCTACTCCAATTCTGCAATCAGCCCTACGCGATTGGTCAAAAACTGTTTTGAACCACCCCCACTTCGCCTGTCTGTCACGCGACGTCACGAAAAGCGCGATAGCTCCCAATCGGATATGACGCGTACACACCGATTATGCATCATTGGGCCTAACAAAAAAGAATAGTTATTTCTGATTCGACGCCTTTTAGGCATAAACCCTCGGCTATTGGTCAAAAGTTTTCGGGCTGCACCCACTTCACCTGCCTGGCACGCGACGCCACAAAACCGCGAAAACTCACTGCGTCAAAGTGAAGTGTACTTGTTAACGGTGCATTAATATGCCATATGCCATAATGACAAAACTGATTTTTTTCCTGAATAGCCGCAGGCTGCCCCTTTCCGAAAGGAATAAATGATGGCTGCCGGCTATCGCTCAGGCACTGGCTACTCGCACCTACTGGAGAGCATGGGTTTATTTGCGTACAAGAAACCTTTTTGCGTGGCCGTGTAACGCTTTCAAGCAGTTTCGGTACGTTTACGACCTCGCTCTGCCAAGTCTTCTTTGCTGAGGATCCGTTTTAGCGGTATTCTTAACCTTCCGTTGCATGCCGCCGCGAAACCAAGTAAGGCAAAGCGGACCAATCGCAGACGCCGGCACCCCTTTCTTCATCCAGTTATCGCTTTTCAGTGCACTGGCTCGGCCCCATCGAATCCCCCTCCACTTGAACGTGCTCCTCGCCTCTTGTCAGCCAATTAGGTAAGACAATGTCGCTCAGTGTGAGTAATGTTATTAGTTTTTCAAGCAAACAAAAGTTACTTCCTATAAACGAGGACAGCGTTTGATTGGTCTGTTCAGACAACCCTGCGGGTCACCGCCCGATGCTTGCGTTGGCGGTTACGCAAATATGACGCCAGAAGATCGGAATAAAAACATATTGGGATAGTTTTATATTATATGGCCCAATGTTTATGCGGACGATATCGCATTTTTACGTCCGCAACTAATATACACTCACTAAATCAATCGTTCAAGAATTACTTAGGCATGCTATAGACATAGGGGTTATGCATGTCGTTAAAGGGCCCCTGAAACGGTTCGGACAAATTTTGTAGACGCGTAGGGTACAGCTTAAGTAGAACATTCGCACCACAATTTAAGTGAAGCGTTACGTATTAATGGAGCTACAAGCGATTAGAAGTTACCCTCCTCCCCAACCATGCTTTTCCTCCTCAACTCGTTCGCCGAGCGAGAGGGGCTAAGCTCCGCCTTTACTGGTCCTGCGTCACGATACGACGTCACATCGTCCACTTCCGGTTGTTTGGAGCCCGCCCCGCCCGCGCGAAACCTCTCCGCTAGCCGCTTGGCTGTCGACCCCAAGCGAGAGCTATCGAAGCAGCGTGCGTTGCGAGCATTCTGTCGTAGCTCCGAACGCGTCTGGTATTCCGGTAACCACAGGCAAGCTGGTCATTTCGGCAAATGACTGGAGGCATAAACTGAAGCTGATGAAGGAACTTTGGCGTAGACGTATGTGAGCGGCCTGATCGGTCTGCGCGGTCCAGACACTTGTTGGCGCAGCGCTTAACCAGCCAAACAAAGCGCTAATATTGCTCTAATCAAGTGTAAAACATTTTAAACATTTATAAAAACAACGTGTTCATTATTACACTCCTGCGAGAAATACGCACCAGCAGCAAAGAAGAATACGCTTCGTTGCTGCTACTGCGTATGGTTGAGCTTCATGCCACCAGGTAGCTGCACCGTGCAGACCATTCACATTTGCCCTTCTGCTCATCTCGGCTCATCCCGTTACGGCACAGTGAAGCGGCCAGACCTTGTCCCCTTGCGCTTACGTTTGCCCTAATACAGGACTCGCGAAACGCTATTGCGTTAGTAATCTTCCGGTGTAAAGTGACGGCCAAAAACGCGCAAATTCTGGCGCCGATCAGATAGCTGCAGTCCGATGCGCAGCAGCCAGTTCGCTCGTACGCTGCCTTGCAGAGGGACATGATGTCGCAGCTTGACATATTGCCAGTCGCTACGTTTGCAGTCCACAAGGCAACAAAGTCGAATTATAGCGCTCGCGAAAAGACTGAGAACAACTCTGACCGCGGAGCTCTCGTCAAAATGGAATACGTTGTAACACAAGCAGACGACACTTGCTGTGTGCCGGAAGTGCTTAAGTGTACTGAAAAATTGTTCTTGAGCATTCTCTTTATGTTGCTTTCTTTTTATAAAAAACAAATTAACTAACATTCCAACTATTACGAAGATCATTCGTTTACCATAAAGTTGGAAAAATTATCGATCACGCGCCCTGGTCAGCCAATCGGATAGCTCGCCCCACTGGCGTCATATGGGTGATTTCGGTCATATGGGTAGGGGCGGCTTAAAATGCCGCCGAGCAGTGCGCTGCGCTCGGCAGCGATGTGCATTTTTAAAACCTTATAATAAGTTACACGCTTTACGCAGAGCACTTAGATGTGTCAATTAATGATCAGAAGGACCTACTCCGTACGTCGTAACGACTCAGTACGTTTGTAGAAAATCGTCAAAAGTGTTTCAGGGTCCCTTTAATTTCCGTTAAGTGCACAGGGGCATATATCTCCACAATAACGCCAGGAAATCATTCCTCAAGTTGACTCAGTCATGTACCTTGGTGTTATTTACTATGGCAAGCTCACCTGGCGCAGTCACATTGAACATCATAAACCAAGGCAGAACGTGCCGTCGCTCTGCTCCGCCGGCTCAGCCACCCTTGCTCTGGACTAAGCAGGGATACCTTACTGGAGATATACCAGATGTATGTTCCGCCCATATTATAATTCGGCTGCGTATTATTTTCCGATGGCCCCGCGTACAAAATTAAGCCTCTCATAATTTTTTTTTGAAAGGGAAGCCCTACGCTTATGCATCGGGCTACCTAGATTCGTTGCGAACACTGTTTTATATCAGGAAGCTCATATACCAACCCTTGATTGCAGATTCCGCATGCTTACGGCTCAGACATTTTTAAAATGTATGACTTTTTAAAAATAAATACGCAATATGTATTTATCACTGAACCATCTGTGTTTTTTGAAGCATCGTGGTCGAGACTACAGAGCCCTCAGATAATATTTGTGTAAGCGCAGTTACAACAATTTTGTTTCCATACGTCAAGTTTGCCATTCGAATAATGCCTCACCAGATTTCCAATTGAGATTGAGGGCATATTTCCGAATCATGCTAAACTATTACCAAGCAGACATTTAAATAATATCTTACAAGACCTCCTACACCAGCTAGCCACTGACAATATAATAGCTGCTGACGCTTCTATGTACAATGAGAAGGCAGGAGTGGAGATCTTTGAATCTCTTCAATGGTCTTACTCTCTTAGCCTTCCTGACTTCACACGCATACTTCAGGCAGAATTATTAGCGATTGTATCAGCATTACGAAAGCTTCCCCAAAATGACCCCTTAGCTGTTATTGTGACCGACTCGCTGCCTGTATTCACAGCTAGCACTTACTGCATCTTCAAATTCAAGAATTCTGCGAGAATTGGAACGAACATCCCTCAATGACCCTTCCATATGTGTTTTGCCGACATCAGCTCATGTCACCGCAGCTAGGTACAGAAATTTCGCTATATCGCAAAATTCTGCAATATCCACGCTAACGTCGTCTTCTGAATTCCACCACCTTAGTTTCCCATGGACTAATAATTGGTGTCCTTCAAGGCAATTGGAAGTTTCTTTCACAAAAGTGCGATGTCGTATACCGCCTCTAAATATTTACTTACACGAATCTGGTCTCGCTGTGTCCCTTCTATGTTCTTTTTGCAATGCACCTGAATTTATTTAACATTACTTTCTCTCGTACCACCGATTTTCTAGACAAAGTAAAGTCTTTGAAAACTCATTTCGACAACTTGGGCTATCGCTAACCTCGCTAACCATTCTTTCTTTTGGGGCGACTTCATTGGGATCCAGCCACAGGGATGCTTTCCTCGCAATTTACAATTTTATTAGAGAAACAAAAAGAGTAACATGCTGAATGTTTTAAATTATCAATTATTTCTATTGTTTCACTTTATGTTAAATTATTTTATCTCAAAATTTTTAACAATATTTTTAAAGCTTCTAAATCACACTTATTCCCACGCTCTACTATTCAAAATGACATTATGGGGTTTTGCATGCCAAAACGATGATTACATTATGAGGCATGCCGTAGGGGAGGGGGGGGGGTAGGGACTCCGGAAATTCGGACCACCTGGGGTTCTTTGACGTGCACCTAAATCTCGTACATGGGTGCTTTCGAATTTCGCCGCCATCGAAATGCGGCCGCAATGAGAAAGGCTTGCATGAAAGAGGAATCTTTCAAACCACACAGTCACAGCAGTCAACAGCAAACCGCTGCCTGGGCTGCATTTTAAAACTTTTTTTTTTGCTCTTGGTGACTCGACTGACTTGTTGGCACAGTCTACCTAACTTATTTCAGGCAGTGAGCAACAACCTAACGCCTGCCCTGCTGACAATCTTTTTGAGGTTATGCGCAACCCGGTGCACCTATGGGTAACTGCAAACAGTTGCTGCGAGTTCTCAGATTGAGTGGCTGCGGATTGCTTGCTTTTAGAGACTGCAGCAGACCTTATGTGCAGAACATATCCCATATGTGCACCAGACCGTGCATGACTTTAAAAATCACCGCCCATGCACTCCGTACAGATGGTCAACCAGCGAAGCTGAAACGTGCGACCCGGTGCTTATCGCTGGGTTAATCCCGACGGTTCAATAAACAACGGCTTAGTAGGATGCTGAATACTCGGCACGCAGTTGCTACTCATGCTCAGCTGCACGAGCTTGTTCTTGCGCCCGGGCTGCAGCATCGGCACGGCGTAGATAAGCTCGTTCCCGGTCCTGCTCGCGGCGTTATTGATCGAAAGCTGCCTGCTCCTCAGAAGTACGTATGACGCATGGATTTCTTATCTCGGAACCAGAGAGAAACTGCTGCACACGCGCTCTGGTGCGACGGACAGCAACGATGTCACTACCGGCGCAGCCAATCATAGCCAAGCCACGCCTTGCTATATGACATGCGGTTATGCGGGTTACTTTTTGTTACATTCTTGACAAAGTTATTCCTTGCAATTTGGAGAATGACAGCGCACAAACAAATGTCATGCAACAAAACACCGACAGCGCATGTCTTTTATGTTAAATCTTCTCAAACTTAAGTACTAAACATGCAAAACAATTACAGAAACCTGACAATGATGTAATATTTTTGGCGCGGCTGTGCACTACCTCCGGAATCGGTCCACGCAAGAGGCCGCGTTTCTACCAGAAAGCTCGCCTTCGCGCATAGCGTTCGCCGCAAGCGTTTCCCAGTAAACATTACGGTACATAAGCTGCAGTTGCAGGGAAACGTCAGGAGCAGTCAGGGATCTTTCAATGCTTTCAATCTTTCCAAGACGAAGCTTAAGCGTCCTCCATTTTTTTTTTGCAGTGCAAAGTTCGCGGGCAGTTTTCACTCACAGTAAAGTGAATTATTTATTCAAATTCGAGAAATTGAGTGCGAAGATGAACAATTTTTGCTAGCTTTGGGTTACAAAGGTGGGATGAAAAATACGCAATAAGCGTAAAGGTGAGGAAGGACGGGTAAATTTTATAACGTGAGGTGAGGATGAGGCTTGGGTGTAGACGGCAAGGAAGGAAAACAGAATATGAAGGTACCTGCCCAGTTCAGAAATCCTTCATCTTATTGCCGTCTACATCATTTCATCGTGTCATTCAATTGTCGTCGAGCCGTCGTCATGCTATTGTCATCTCCGTCATCGACATGCATCGTCATTCCGTCGTCGTCAAGCTATCATCGCCGCCGTCCTGTAGTCATACACGCTCGCATTTTACACATTTGGGCATCTCAGCACGTTTATACCACCCAGCTATCGTTTGATAAACATCCACCGATGATTTCTGTCAAATGGTTGTTTTGTTTTAGTTTCGATGTCTTTTTTCTTTTTCTTTGTTTTTTTATCGTTACTTTTTTTTTCTGAATGTAAATGGTGTAAAAACGGTCAACAGCGCAAATTCTGCCTTCCCTGGCTCCAACCAAAACGCCCACATAAGAAAGAACTTAGCAGATTGGACAAATGGGTTAGTTGGTTTACTTGCAACCGAATTTTTTACTGCCTTACCACCTTCGAGTTATAGCCAGCGTCTTCTTTTTCTCTTTCTTTTTTATTTTCATCAGAACGCAATACGGCATATTCTCTGGTGGATTAGCATCCATCGTTGGTGCAGAAAGCTGTGTGGGCACTATTGGGCAGATCCTCTAGTGAACCGACATGAGCAACCGTTTATGGTCCCTCTTGCGCGTCCTTCTCTGTGCTCACTCTCTCCCTATTTTTCTATTTGCGTTCCCCCTTACCGCCAGTGTAGGGCAGCAAACTGGACGCTGGTATAGTCGACTTCCCTGCTTTGTCCCTACTTGCTTTCTCTCAGGTAGACTACCATAAATGGCGGACATTAGTTCAGGGCCACATAGAAATGAGCAGGTACTTAAAAAGATTCACCACTTAACTAACTATTCACTTTCGACCAAATGCTGCAATGTTGAAACTGAAGCCTAGAAGTAGGGAACAATAAGTCCAGCGTGTGCCTAGGCCAAGGTCCAGGCCTGATGGTGCACGGCACCTCACCCATTTCCTCGTCGCAATGCACTGGAACATTCAAATTCACCGGAATGTGCTGATTTGCGACTGTACTCGCTTGACCTCCATTGTGCCTTCGACAACCTCCTGGTCTGCTTGGATGCGGCACAGATTTACTGTGTCGCTTGTGGTTTGGCATAGCTTTTACGAACGCATACTGTTTAAGTATCGGCGTGATGGGCAGTGTCTCGTGCAGCATTCGTGACTGCGACGAGATCACATGACATAACCTCATCTACTGCCATTTTTTTTACAGTGAAAGACAGACAGTACGTACCGCTGTAAGCTGGCTGGACAACAGCGTTCACACAATAAAAAATATTGGGAGCGTGAAGTTGATCGCCATCCACGCAGCGGGCCACAAAAGCCCCAACTGCGTTTTTTGAAGTCGTCTGAGCTTGGCGACCGTCTTTGCGCGGTGAGCGCTGGGGTGTACGCGCGCGAATCACTTGTTCTTCATTTCCTTTTCTGCCCGCTTCCCTCTCCCAGAGTGTAGGATAGCAAAACAGGTGGAGCCTAGTTAACTTCCCTGCCTCATTCCCGGCCTTTTCAATAACAAAAAAAAATGCGTGTCTGACGGTGGGCTTCGACCCATGGTCCCTCTGTACAATAGCCCGATTCTCTACTCAAGGCCACTAGACGCAGGACTTTTTTTTCGTACCAATGTCAGCTAACGGTTGGTGTGCGTCACGTCGCATCGTTTCAAAATGCCTTAATTAAAAACCAAGAGCAAGCCCGCTCCCGCCAGTTCCTTTAGATGCAGGCGCAGCAATGGAATCTTTCCCGGAGTTTTGCCGGTCGTAGTCATTTCCTGACCGGATATATTTATGGACATGTATAGCCAACTTGATCCCCAGGGCAGGTGCCCGATAGATAATTTGGTGCTGGCTGCTATCTCATCTAGCAGGCCACTGGTATGTGCTCAAACAGCCAACCTAGGATCTGGCTATGTGCTAATGTAGGAATGTGCCACTGGGTATATGTTCAATATTGACTAATCCCCCAGGATGGATGTACCGCTATGACACAGGGGGTATGAAGCCTTGAATGTATTTAGATATGTGTACTACTCTGAGCATGCGCCTCTTATCAACATCCCTCCCTCAAAGAGTATCATGCATGGCTTTGTCCTCGTGAAGCTGACGGTTGCAAGCTATAAACAGGTGACGAGGTTGTAATCGCGTCATCTATTGCTGCTGAGCTACGCTGCGTTACTGCTTTGTTAGTGCTGTGCTGCTACCTCAAGCAAGCTTAGCTTCAAACATTTTGTTGAATCTGCGTGTTTTATTTAACTGTATATAAGGCTTTTCGCGCTCTATACGTTACATGTACCGGGTGTCCCAGTTAACTTGGACCCAGATTTAAAAAAGAACAGCGCTCTAGATAAATCGTACTGACTGCATAGTAGCCGTAGTCATGTATACTAACAGCCAGTATTTTTTTTTACACGAAGTATTAATTTATTTAGTTATTTCAACTAGTGAACTTTTTTCATTATTACTTGAATCGCAATTGAACATATCAATTACAACGTTGTAGGGCATCTCGAATTACCTCCAAATCAAGCACTTGTTTCGTGCTCAGCTTTGCCTCGTTGGTTTCTCCGGGTTTCTCCGGAAAGCCGGGAAACCATGACGGCGCTCTTGTGACTAACTTTGCGCACTCATCTTGTTCTGTAGATAGGCGCGCCGAGAACGTATGTTCCTTTTGTTCCCTTTAGCAATAGAAACAAACCTTGCGGAGACTATCTCCATCCAATGCGTTTTGGCGAATCTGTACGGCCAGCATATGCTGCTGTCGATTACGTAAATCATTTTTGCTTGACATGCCAGTGCGTAGATAATAACGGAAGATTTCAACGGTACCACGCCAGTGACTGGCTCTTCAAGAAGACCGTCATGCCCTTCACGAAGGATCAGGAGGCTAATATGATCCTGGCTCAGGGGGCGGCGTACGGCGTGGAAGGCAGCCAAGCCGCCAAGCTATTCCGAATGTGGCATTGTGGAGGACGCCCTAGTCCGTAAACAATACTCAGAACGTACGAGACGGGTAATTCCACAAGAAAGTGACACAGGGCTGCAACGGTAGTTGAAGAAGTGGAAACGGATGTTGTGACATTCTTCGCTGCTAACCCTCACGGTAGGGTGCGCGACGCCATTGCGGAGACCGGAACCTCAAGGTCATCAGTGTGAAGGATTTTAAAAAAAGGTCATATGCACCCGTACCATGTACATCTTCGTCAAAAACTTGAAGACCAAGATTTTGAAAACAGACTTCACTTTGTCAATTGGCTTTTCAGGAAATGGAAAGAAGAACCGGACTTTCTCACTCGCGTGCTTTGGGCGGATGAGGCGAATTTCTCCAGAACCGCACAAGTTAATCTCACAACGCGCACTACTGGAGTGATAGGAATCCCCACTGATTGGCACAAACACGACACAAATACCAGTGGTCGTTTAATGTGTGGTGCGGTATTTTTGATGGCAACATTATCGGACCCATATTTTTTGACAACACACTCACGACGCAGCGCTAAGTCAACGACATCCTCAAGGGCCCCGTGAACGATGCCTGTTGCAACGTTCCACTTGCGCACCTTCCGAACATCTGGTTTCAACACGATGGCGCTACTGAGCATAGTAATAGTCAGTCACGAGCATGGCTCGACAAGCATTTTCCTGGACAGTGGAGTGGCCAGCACGGATTTGTACTCTGGCCTGCAAGGTTGCCGGACATGACACCACTGGACTTCTTGTGGGGCTACGTGAAAGATCGCGTGTATAGCAGCGAAACTACCACACCGGAGGCCCTAAAGGCAAAAATAAGCAGAGTCTGCCGCGAGATTCCAACGTCGTTGGTTAAAGCTGCAACAGCACAAGTGTTGGAAAGGAGCAAGTACTGTATTGCTTCAGACGGTGACCTGTTTGAGCACGTGCTGTAAGTGGCAGTGGAAAATAACTGTTGAAAACTGGTGTAAAACGTGACTGTTTAACGCACCTTCACCATGTCACCCTATCCTTAAATAAAAAAAAAGTTTGCGACAAAGATAGAAATAGGTCAGAAACTGCTTCATTTTGCCTCTTTTCTAAAGTTCGAGACAAAAAGGGTAAATGGCTAAACCAGTTGCACCTTTGGCTGTTTCTTTGTGGGTGACTGAGACACCTTACGTACTTGTCGTTCATTTTTTATTGAAATAAACTCCTGAGTAGCTCTTTTCTGTTCTTCCGAGAGCTGCGTTTTCTTCTTTTGTGGTCTTTTGCGCATTGTTTTTTTTTTTAACTTTGGTTGAATTTCTTTTGTAGCTTTGTTTCGTGCACGGGTTTTGTGATACACGAAGGTTAAAGCTATCCCGACTGCCTCATTATCGAGCCCAACAATCTTGCGTCCGCAGATGCTGACGCTTATCGCGCCTCGCGAGATAGGTCGCGAAACCTCTCGAGTCATCCTACATGACGAAGCCTTACACGATGCGGCGATAAATGAATGCAGCCGTATATCTTTCTAAGGTTGCTTGGAGGCGCTTGAGTAGCGGGGCGCGAGCGCGTATCTATATTATTTCGCGTATTTCACGGGCTTTTCTTTTTTTCTTAGAAAAGACAACCAGGCACACTTCAGCACGAAATAAATGCTTGATTCGGAGATTAAGGGGCCCTACAGCTTCGTAACTGACATATTTGTGATTCAAGCAAGAATTTAAAAGTTCACTACTGTAATCTTTCCTTCACGATTATAAGGCGTGCGTCAGCCGTGCATTTGCTACCTTCCTCATTGCCTATCAATCTCCGCTGAGATATCTTGGTGTGCCTATCGATATATTCTGTACAAGTGGTCCCCATTGGCCGTAAAGGACCGTCATCCTGTCAGGGATGTAACCTCTCCATTTTTTCGAGAGTTGAAGCGTGTAAGAGATTTCTTGTTTTATAGCTTATTTACGTTCTGCACGTCTTGCGCTGCCCATGTGTACTACATATCCAAGCATTTTATAGGATATTTGCATGCTTTATTTATCCTTCCTCATAGGAGGCTATCACCTATAGCTACTCCTTCCACTTGAGAATGAAGGCCTTAAAATTGTGTCTTTGCTTGTGCAGCAGTTGGTCATGCAATTTATTATCTTAGAAACTTTCATCATCCATTTGTTATTGATGTCATACGAACACTTTTCGCTTCGCACCCCCGATTCCTATTTGTTACTGCCTGCCGTGCTGAATAATCGCAGTTACGGGGTTTTGCGCCATTGGGAGAGAAACAAACCGTCGGCCGTCTGCCAGAACACCTGATTAACTCCTCACGCCCTCTTTCACTTTCTTCCTCATTCCTTGCCCGCTCTTCCCCGTGCACCTCATATTTACAGGTTTCTTGATGATTGCTCTCTAGAGCACATGTCTAGTGTCGACTGAATACCACTAAATGCTGCACTTACGCATCTGTCCCTTGTGCCAAAATACTGAAGGCTGTGTTTGCCTCTCTTCGGCAAAGAAGTCCTTGTACGCATGCGTAAAGTACATGTTACTAGCAACAAAACATTTTTCTTCAATCTTCGCCTTTCTAGTTCAAAAACATTCATCTAATTCTAGGGTTTTACGTGCCGCAACCACGATTTGATTATGAGGCGTGCGGTAGTGGGGACTGCGAATTAAGTTTAACCTCTGTGGTTCTTCAAAGTGCTCCTTTTGCATTTCACCCCCATCGAAATGCGGCCACCACGGCCGGGAATGAACCCGCGACCTCGGGCTCAGCAGCGCAACGTCATAGCCACCCAGCTCCCACGGCAGGTACCTTTCCACCTTGCTTATAAGATCATGGTTTCAAGAAGAATAGATATCTGTATCGTGGAGTGCGAACTGTAGGCTGTTGAGTCAACCTGAAACTATAGAGCACAGCTGCGTTATTTGCAGTGACGCATATATTTCTCTATTTCTCTAGGGGGGGGGGGGCATTTTACTGAGAACAATGAAAAAACGAATTGCCCACCACGTCATTACTTCTACTTACGCATCACTTCTGGTTGAAAAACAACATCAATAGGGCACCATATGATTTTTCTGTGGCAGTTTGTGGCAGTGTTTTCACGTAATGAAGAAAAAGATTGAGACAGCTAAACCACGTCCCGCTCTCAACTGCTTGTTGCTGCGATAGCATGAGTTAGATTCCCAGTCGCGGTAGTGAGTGAAATTTTGTTTTTCTTCGCCTTGTGGTTGAGGGCTCAGTACGACAAAGTTATAGTCGGGTGTAGAGGAGGCCTGATGAGGACGGTGTAACGGGAAGGGTGGACACAGCAAACGCAATTCTGAACTTGCAGCAACAAAGAAGAAGACAAACACGCCAGCTTTACACAGCATTGTTCGAAAACGACAAGAGACGGCGTCGCAACTGTTTTTCATTCTGTCCTTACATTATTTTTTTTCTTTTTGTCCATACCATAACGCTGTCTCATTAATCGCGTCACGCCAACTACACCAACAATTACTATACTCTTGATTCTCGAAACGATAGAAATTACAGAACTGAGCTTCTCCCGCACGAAGCTTCCCACATTCTTCCTCGTTCTCTGTCTCTCTCTTGTTTTCAACCTGCTGTTCCGTTTGTTCCTTCAAATCAGTGAACCCTAATTACAGTATGTGCGTAGCACACATAACCGCTTTGACAGAACGTTCACCTCGCGCGCGCCGTTCTTGCGAACGACGAGCACTTCCATTCTATCAGCAAATAATTGTTATAATTTTTCAGCCGCCTGACCATTCTCATTTCCGTGTTTCCGAGCAGTGTCCTCTTCCCGTGCATTTCAGCACTACTATATCTGCGATGCCGATCCAGTCAGGCCACGTGTATTCAACTCACGATAGGCATATTTCGTTACGAGCATCCGGGCTTCGGGCCACTAGAGCACAGCCGCCCTTATTGAATACGAATTAGAATGCGGCCGCCTTTGATTGTGCGGTGAGCGTTGTTGAGTGCGTTCGCTCGCATCAGTGGTTCTTCATTTGCAGCTCCCTTTCCTTTACTGCCTGCTCCCTCCTCCCCCAGTGTAGGGTATTTTTTGTCTCTCTCTACTAATACTAATACTAGAGATAATACGAAGATGTACGCAACTTCACAAATCACTGGCACTTGCACAACTTACAAATGTGAATTCGAAGCGACGTTTGTAATTTAGGACGCCTATGCAGGGAGGCATTAAAAAGCATTAAACCTGAACGTGAGCATCTCGCTTACAAGCTACCCTAACGACGGCAAAGCTCACGGTGAGGAGCCGTTCGCTGTTGGTTGACATAAAGCTGCAACTTTCCCATAGGATGGAAGTTGGGCCTCCTCCACTCCGTTCCGTTTGAGTTACGCGATACGGATTGAAAGAGTACACCCCAAATCAGTAAAATAGTAAAGGAAGCTTTCTTTTTTTTTTCGCTCTGGTTCTGACAATCTCGTTTCCTTCTCCATATCTTGTCAGCGTTCAACGCTAATGTAGAAGTCGTAATGAAGAATATCAGAGAACTGACAAAAGCGAATTATACGCGGAGAATCTAGGAACAATATAAAATCGCCTACGAGTAACCATCGCACGTGGTTTGTGAGAGAGATTTGACAAGGAAGGAATATCCAAATGACAATTTTCCCGAGCTGAAAATAAAGGTCAATTAACATGGTCCATATCAAAAAGCTCTAACGCTAGAATTGTTCGTAATAGAAAATTCTGACCAGCCCTCATACTTGACATATTATTAATGAAGGTGGTCAGCCAGTGGTAAAATTCATTTACGAACGAAAAGCTTTGTGAATTCGGCCATTGAGCATTACGCGGATTCATCTGAAACGGTGAATCCACGGAATGCAGCCACGACAACAAAACCAAGCGAACGCGCTCGATCTTGCGCTCGGTGCTGCGGCTGGTCACCTTTTCGTTTTCTGCAATACGGCACAGGCAAAGAAATTCATTTCAGCTTACCTTGCAATGTGGAGTTGAATGTGTCTTCCGCTGGCTGGCGATAACGTCTGTTGTTTTTGTTGTTATCTTTTTTTTCTCCGAACTTCTTTTCAAGGTTCTTGCAGTTCTCAGATAGGGAACAGGAACAGAAGACAAGTGAGGTGACGCAAAGGGCAGCTAGATCTGCACTGCTGAGCAACAAGCCGAGGAGCGCTTCTGCTCCAGCGAGTTCTGGCGCCTCCTGTCGACCAGCGGCATGGTGGACCCACGGCGCGCTGTTCACCTGTGGTCGTCGCGCGGTGCCCTTCGGGAAAGCTTTAGCGGCGTGTCGTGTTCCGAGAAAGCCACGCACTCGCGAGGAGGGAGAGTGCGGAGAATTGGTCAAGGAGGAAATGAGCGGCTCTCGGGGCCGTAACCCTCTTGCCGTCACTTCCCGGAACGCGATTCCGCGCGCACGCCCAGCGTCCAGTGCGCACGCGCCGCTCCCACCCGAAAGAGGGTGGAGCTCGACGACTCGCGTGATTGCAACGCCAGCATAACCAGTCTGCACGCAGAGGCCTCCTTCCCTAGGCAAAGTCAGAGGGACGAAAAGAAGGGAGGGCGACGGGAAAAGAACGAGAGCGAGGTTAAATTATTTATAACCGTCGCATCCACCTTGGGGAAGGCATTGGTGAAACGGCAGTTTCCTGCACGTGGCTAGTTCCTCACTACTCGCGAGTTTGGTAGAGCAGTGCGGCACGGCTTTACAGATTTGGAACAGTGCGTCAGTCTCTGACCGTAACCGAGAGTTATTCTAAGCTTCCGTCAAGGAGTTTTTGTTTATGCACATGCATGCATCAGTCCATATCTTTTCTTTAGCATGTGTTGAGCGTAGTTTTTCACCCTCCCCCCCCTTTCTTTTTCTTCTTTTGTCGGCTCGATAACACCGAATTTCCGAGCAGTTTGTGAGCGTGTTCGCATGTGGAAGCACGGCCTGGAAATTTGAATACGACGCTGCGGTCCGTGTTCTTTTGACTACAACTGTACACGGGCACGTATTTATTTTCGGGGGTGGGGACAACCTAAGGTAACTGTTCTATGCAAATGAGGGGGGTATCTTTACAAGTACAAATGTGAATAACACCCACCATTCGCCATAAAAACACGCAAACCCACAAAAGAGAAATGAAATAAGGTGTATTTTACAGGTACGCCTGTGCGATACACCTCTCCTTTACTTGGCAAACAAAGAACCGCGTTTAATGGACTCGTGCAGGAAAAACACTGCCAAGAACAAGTAAAGAAGCTGAAAGTGTAAAATAAAGCTTACTTTAGTAGAATAGAACTTTAAAAAACAGCAGTTGGCAACAAAGGCACGCGGACCGCGCGGAGTTGTGTTACTCCGCCAGCCAATCACAGAAGCAAACAAAATCGTCGTCATGCGGCCTTTTCAAAATAGCGTCATACTTGATACCTTTGGAGCGTCTGCTGCTCTTGAGTCTTTTCATCGGCGGAAGCAATGAGGTGGGCAACAGACATGGACAAAATGTATGGAGTCTGAGCATTTCACTCTTCAAAAGTCTGGGGTGCAGTTCATTTCACTGCTAAACCCGTTTTACTCATGAAACTTCACTGCCAACTGAAGTGAAACTTCACAACAAATAGTTGTATAGCGAACCAAGCATATTATTTCAGTTCAACAAAGAATTAGGCGTTCGCCATTCCACTATAATAGGCGAGGGAAAAGGTATAAAATTACGCGCTAATAGTTTTATTTTTGTAGTTACCGCCTTATTTGGGTAACAGAAAAAGTTTGAAGTACGAAATATTTGCAGCCTCGAGGAGGAACAGTGGCTGGTGGTTATGAGGGCGTGGGCGGTGCTTCATTGCAGACTTAAGTTGTATCCGACTATAGTAGCGTTTCTTGAATTAACTATGGAAGAATTATACAGAACTATATATTTGCGAAACAATCACAGTTCTTTTGGGTCCCTCGTTTACTTCTCAAACCAGTTAAGTGCTACAACCGACTCATATTGTTATTTGGAAAGTTACGTAACGATGCGTGGCCGCCAGTCGCGTACAACCACGTATCGCAGAGGACACTGCGATTCTAGACGTACTGCGCCCACCGCGAAAAGTTATAAAAACACCTGCACAAGCACAGGAGAGAAGTGGCTACGTTAGGCGGCTGGAATGATAACTGTAGAAGCTTCATTCATAACACACGGAATTGTCCTCCACTTCCAGCGGCGTTTTCTCTACTTCCTTTTTAAATAAAAAGACATTGATCCATAAATATTTTCATTCACAACGGTTAAATTTGTTAATTTTCGCTTTTCCTTCTTGTTTGGCAGCTGCTTTGGCTCTCTCCTTTAGTAGATCACTTAATTTCTCAAATCCTTGCGACTCTTGTTTCCAGTTGGCAATATTGTGCGAAAAGAGCTGCACAATTAAGGAAAAACCAGATGAGTTAACGGCTGACAGTCATATTTACTATGAGGTTAAGGATTATTGCAGGGTTTGATGACGGATGCTGTCTCGCATTATTTTATTTTCCACCTTATCTAACCCATATCACGGGTATATGGTTCCGAAAATATGTCAGCGTCGCGGCTAGCCGTCACTCGAGGAAATAATGAAACAAAAAGAAAAGTTAAACGCAACTGGTATTTTCTCTGGCCGCAACTCGTTCCACGTGCATACAGACCAGCTGACCACGAACTCAATCCCTTTCCTGGTCCCTGGATCAGTCTAAACGTAGAAGGTTGAACTAACGAAGCAACAACGATGCGCGTGACCCTTGAATAGGAGGTGACAACTGAATGCATCTGGAGTTAATCGCGCGGGCACCGAATTGATGAGGAAACTGGCCTTCACATCCCAGGAGAGGCCGATAACTACCGCCATCCAAAAGGAGCCGAATAGCTGTCAAGTCTCAACATTGATTAGGCGACGCTTTAAAAATGTGTGTGAGAAGTGTTGACGTGGGCGGGGAGGGGGGTATGAGTCGTAATTTCAAGCGGGGGGGGAGGGCGGGCCCCCCCTTTGGTATGCGCCTGACTGTACATCATGCATGAGCTAAGCAAAGAGGGATGTCTGAATTTGTTTGTTCGCAAGCGAAGTAGGAAACGAACTGTTTAACAGCATCTTCATTTGCTTTATGCACTCAGAGCTAAGCGACCGATTATCTCCTGACGACAACCCACATTGGAGGTATCACGTCCTTCTGACGAAAAATATGGGCCGATCCCAAAGGGTGCTGCAGTCTAACACAGCGTCTCAAAGCGCTAGCTCTCCCGAGGGAGGAATGCTAGAAAGTGACACGTACCGAACACGCCGGTCGTTTCGAAGAGAGGCTTTGGCACGAGAAGCATGCTTGAAATCATGGCCTCAATTGGTTAGAGCATTGAACTACCGTGCTGGAAGACATAGGCTCGATCCCACCATCGATTCCGCATTCGTTTATAGTACCCCACGCCGAATTCATCCACTTTTTATGTATACAACCAGAAAGTCGAGATGCTTTGAACGTACGGGAGCGCGTCACAGCATGCACGAAATCGCAAGCTCGTAAGAGATTCGAGGTACAGAAACGTCGCTTTGATGAATAAGGGTGTTCTAGGTCGCCCATGACGCACGCATGCGCAGCTGTCGAGATGTCATGGTCATCAAATTCTAATAGCAGTAAGGTGGAGAGCTGGGCGAGTTAGAATTAATGCACTCTTTGAATCAGCGCGGAAACAGACGGTAAAAAAAAAAGACACAGGACAAGCGCTGTCTCAATATCACATTCTAAGTTGCTATCGCATACTTATCATCGCTAACTCTCTAGGTATGCTAGCACATTCTTGGTAGTTCTGGCCTAGTGTGCGATATTTTTTAGTAAGGTCGAGGTCACAATGGCGCATCTTAGCGCCCACCAAACCAAACTGAAACATTATGTATATTGCCTCGTTGTAGCGACGCGGAAGAGCCAAACACTGTCAAATGTGTGAGTCAATAACTATTTACTGGACGAATGTGTGCCCAGAAAGATAGGCAGCGCACCAATGGCTAGGATATAGTGGCGAACATGGTCGTCCAATATAAACTCAATGGCCAAGTCCGTCCGCTATTTATGCATGTCTCCCGGTACATTTCAGAGTAACATTTAGTGCTTGCCTAGGTTCGAGAAGGTACTACAACACCAGTCACGTCACCCACCGTGGCGGCTTAGCGGCTATGGCATTGCGCTGCTAAGCACGAGGTCGCGGGATCAAATCCCGGTCGCGGCGGGAGTATTTCGATGAGGGTGAAGTTCAAAAGCGTCCGTGTGCCGTGCATTGGGTGCGCGTTAAAGATCCGCAGGTGGTCAAAATTAATCCGGAGTCCCCTATCACTACGGCGTGCCTCATAATCTTATCTTGGCCTGGCTATGTCACCTAAAACCCCATAACTTTTTTTAACCATTCGTGTCACATGCGCAATCTGATTACAGGTCTCTTTCGCTATAGAAATGCACCCCTCCCCCTCCCTGACAACGTTCAAAATTTTTCATTACAGCAGGCGCATTAGCGCCGAGCGGTAACTTCAAAACAGTGACAACTCAACGAAAAACGTTCACCGCGGCGCAAAGTGTAAGAACGAAAAAGAAAGTGTGTGATTTTTAGTCGTTTTCGGGGGTGAACTCCTTACCCCGTGGGCAGTTCCTTTATTTTTTTTACGAGCTACAGTAAATTCTTTGGGTCTGTCCTTGGACTTCGTTATGCCTTATTGAAATGGTCGCGAATAATCTGCTTGAGGGCAGTAATACATATACAACGAATGGCTACTCGCTTAGTCCCCTGAGGGGTATATGTTTACGCTTTTCTTGTACCGTCCAGTTTATACTTTGAGGGCATAAAGTTATGCCAAGTATCTATACCTATGTTCCCTCTCATCAGGCTTACAGTTATGCTATTGAGACGGACTAACGTTATCACTGCTACCTGGGTGCAACCTTGCCCTTCCATAAAGGTACATTGTTATGCTGGTAAGACATTCTGTAATGCTGAGGGACTACACAATCCCGTTGACAACGGGAAACGGTAGTCCTCAGTTTCTTACCCAGCTCTGTGAGGGAACAACTCGGACAAGGACGAGCACAAACGAAGGAGTCTGAACAAGGGAATTCCGAACTATCAACTGGCGCTCATGTTGAAACGCATGGCAGAAGAAAACAAAACAAACAAACGCACGATTATACCTTCGTGAAAGAACGTGCGCAGGTGCATGTTGTTCGAAACAATGAGCAAAAAAAAAACTTGGGGAAAGAAATGTTCGAAATTGTTTAATTAAGATATTGCCAAGTAAAGTAAAAAATTCACTTAGAGATAAATTACCGTTCTTAAACAGCCAAATGTACGCTTTTATTATTTCTAGGCAAATAAATGTGAACTGTCTTTTAGGACCTCTCTAGCCCTGTCATTCAACCAAATCCTATTCCCTCACATAGAAACGTACAGACGCAAGTTTAAAGACACGCTGGCGCGCAACCTGAAACAAGCTACAAGGTCAGAAAAGAATAGTAATACTTTCAACCGGTCAATCCGTTATAAACACTGTTTGCCTATGAGAGAAAGTGTAGTGGGCATCACCTATGATGCCAACCTCTACTCCACAAGCGTTTAATAAAAAAAAACTGCATTTAATCATTCGCGCCAAAGAATATAAAATCACGACGTCCCTTCTGCTTCCGGGCGTGCTGTCATACATTTAATGTCAAGTGCCTGGCTCATCCCAGCCGTAGAGTTTCCTACAATTACTAGAGGGAACTCTGGCACTGCGATCGTTCAACCACCATGGGGATGATGGGTAATACATGGATTTGTCTCATCCTCCTGCTTAGGGCTTCAGACGTTCTTGTCACTTCGTTTATTACGTTTACCGGGGCCTCGATTGGCCTAAAGTTGGAATTAATTTATACTTCTCTAATTACAGGAGCTAATAAGATTTTGCAAGCACGCATAATCCGCGCTAATTGTAGTGGCTCGGCTTGTCCATGCGTCCGTGGCGAAAAAAGAATGTGAACAGTCCATTTCTAAGAGTGATGTTACAACTTCGATTAATCAGTTACCTTCCAGAAATAGTTGTGTCGTTATCTGTCAAAGATGCGCCAACGGCTCCTTGGGGCTTCTTGACGGAGGTTGTTAAAGGTTTTCAATTTCTAAAGGCTCGCTTTAGTACGGATTATATATTCACTGCCTCCCGCCAAGCAGTTTCTGCTGCAATCATAGACACATTGTTTCCTGTTCCTCATTATCGTGGGCCTTATTTGGAATGTTATTACCCAGATTGGGGGGGGGGGGGGGGGGGGTACTTAAGTGTGTCCGTGAAATGATCATTCCTCCAGGGATCAAAAGCTTTTTTATTTAAGTTACATTCAACAACTCTTCCTGTCAAAACCTGGGTAGGAAAAAAAGGGCTGTTTCATGCCGTGGTCGACAATAGAGAGAGAGAGAGACTGCCAAAGGAAAGACAGGGAGGTTAACCAGGCGTTAAACGTACGAAGCCTCGCATTCTTGTCGTAATAGAATTTGGCGTTCTTTTTAGCTACTCCAATGTTCTTTACGGCAGTTCTTGGGTTGCACATAGCCATTCCAGCAGATTTGGCACGTATTCTACCACTGTTGGAAGTCTAGACAGTGGAAGGAGAGTTGGGCTCACTCGTGTAGAGTCGGAAGTCGCTGCCTCTTTTCCATCGCGCAACCATTTCTGATACAAGTTCCTGTTGTAGATATGCGCTTGTGCTTACGCGATTCCATCTCGTAAACACATGCATGCGACATCTACAATATTGAGGACCCGTACGTGACGAAACTTTGCAACTATTTGCTGACAACGGTCAGAATGGAATCCACCGGCTACTCCAGACTACAGCCAAAGGAAAGACAGGGAGGTTAACCAGGCGTTAAACGTACGAAGCCTCGCATTCTTTTCGTAATAGAACATATAGACCCCACAGTGTTCCAAACAGTCTCCATTTTTCGTTCCGACTACTCACGTTCTGGCCAGCTGGTCTCTCCCTCTGGCTTACGCAAGTCAACAGCCAGTTCGGGATGGCCCAGATAACATTGTATGCTTCCAAATTTCACCCCATTGTGTCCGCGCTTCCTCAAGAATTGCCGGAGAAATCCGAGAACTCATTCTCACTCCGCCCGAGACAAACCCCTATGGCATTTTGTTGGCTGAGCTCCTCAAGCGTGCTTCGTCGTTGGAAAGGCAACAATTCCAGCAGATACTATCAGCTGAAGAACTACCGCACGCCTTCACAGCTTTTGCGCCGTTTTCAGCAGCTCCTCGGTGTTAAGGCTGCCTCTCTCGATCAAGATGTACTCCGAGAACTCTTCTTGCAGAGCCCGCCTTCCACTATCCGCATGGTGCTCGCCGCTACAGTTGGTTTAGGAAACGCGGGCAGCACGGATGACGATTATTGTTGTGGGACAAGATACGCCCCAAAGGGTGCAAATTTTTCTAAGAGTGTAAGCCCCAAAGGGTGTAAATTTCTCTATGAGTGCTGTGCGACTACACTCTTAAAACGGTTGCACCCTTTGGGGTGTATATTTGTCCCACAACAATAATCGTCATCTGCCATGCTTGCGTTTCCTTTCCTGAAAACTCGGCGCTCGCTACTTTCCTGTCGAGAATGCTGCGTCACACTGATAAGGCGCATGCCGTTCGTGACTGGGAAGTACCGGGCTCGCGGCGTTAAAGAAAGGAAACGCGGGCAACACGGATGACGATTATTGTTGTGTGACAAGATACGCCCCAAAGGGTGTAAATTCTTCTAAGAGTGTACTCTGTAAAAGAATTTACACCATAAAAGTGAAAAGGGTGTAAATGTGTCTATAACTCACATCCTTAGGGTGTCCATTGTATAGCTAACACCCTAAGGGTGTGAATTATAGACATACTTACACCATTTTTCACTTTTTAGGGTGTAAATTATTTTACAGTGTAGCGTGCCCAAAAACTACCGAAATAAGTTAAAGTAGTATTGGGGCTCATAGAAAGCGTCGCAAACATGTCCCAATAAGATTAATTAATTCAAGTTAACCGCGCCATGACGGCCGCGCTGCTTTTCGTTAACTGCGTCACAAGTCTAGCATATAGCTGCCGTGCCGTAAGCCTAATTGCTTGAAATGCGTCGCAGACTGTCGAACAAAATTTCGCACCTTGCCATAGTCCAATAGTGCCGCGGTGTCATGTCGAAGTTCAGAAGGAACGCAAGAATTCGTCTGGAGCCCACCACACCATGCTAAATCCAAAAATAGAAAAGCAGGCAGACGAGTGAACCAACAGGCCAACGTTCAGTTGGCCGCTCGCTCGCTTCGGCGGTATGTCCACAGAACACCTATACAAACTTAGAGAAGGGAAACTGTACCTTCCACAGTGCTACGAAAATAAGCGTAGCGGTGGCGTCGTGAACTAAAGTATGCGACCACAGGTGGCGCTGTACAACAGGAAACGGAAACGGGGTTTTGCACAGTATGGCTATGGTATGGCCGCTTTACCAGTTGCTCTGTGGCTTTACTGGGTTTCTGGCTGCTGCGCCTCGATCGTGCTCCCGCCAGTTTAGTTGCTGTGTGGCAAACGTAGCGCCTACATATATATGTAGGCGCTACGTTTGCCACACATCAACCAAACTGGTGGGAGCACGATCGAGGCGCAGCAGAATACATGTAACGCTCAGTCATATCGAGTTAAGCCACACTCTGAACTGACTTTTAAGGGCATCCCGAGCGGTTTTTCGTTTATTACGCCGCCGTTACCCGGAGTTGTGCCGCCGCGCTCCAGCTGTTGCATTTCGTGTAGGGCTACTGACAGAATGCGGTTTCCAGGTGGCACGATGGCCTCGACTGGAATAAACGCACACGACACCAAAGATTGAGTAAACCTGAAAATATTTTATTTGCATTTTACAAGTAAAAGCACACGTCTACGCATCCACACAAACGCGGTTACATAGTCAAGAACATAGTCAAGAAATGGCTAATTAATAAGGGTAGCACAAACGCACAAGAAAGAAGACCTAAGCTACAAAACGTACGGTTGGCTGCTAAGTATAATAATTTCCCTGTCACCGCGTGTCACTTTTATACAGCATCTTTACAGCACTACCAGGCCGGGTAGTTTGGCGGAAAGAACGCAACAGCTTACGGCCGTCAGCAGCCTCTTCCTTACGGTTGTCATAATTATCCCAATCTCCGCATCAACGTCGTGCAAGTCCGCATACAGGTATCTGTATCTGAACCATATGTGCCACTTAATACATGTGTAGTGAAATTATGATAACCACTGCGTCTTATCAAACGTATTGGTTTCGCAAATGCGCGTTACGGTTGACGGAACGACATACTGTAAGTGAAGCACAAGAGAACAAGGCCAAAGGAGGATACAACACTTGAAGAAGAAATGAAGAATTAGTAGGCGTACAGCAAACAAGCGATGACGGAGAACACACAATGATGCATCGGGTGTTCTGTGACATCGGTTTGCGTACTTACGGTGTTATGGAGATCAACGGCATAAAAACGTACCTTCAAGCGTACTCCCTCAACCTCGGCCGCATTCATTATGATAATCAACGCCTAAACAAAATGAGGCACTATTTTTTGCCAAGAGTAGACCTCTTTACAGCAAGTCTATGTAATGACTCGCAGACGAAACCAGCATGCTTTCGAAAATGTTTTACCGCCGTAGTATTCGAACGCCAACGGCCAGGAAACACATCGATACCAATAGGCTGTCGGCTGTCGGTGGTTAATCAAGTATAAAAACCTTGACGCTATTACTAAAAAGCAGCTTCAACAATCAAATTTCAAAAAAAAAATCAACTGCCTATTTGCCTGAGGTAAAAAAAACATCCTTAGACACCTCGATTGTTTATGTCAATGGTTTGTGTAAAGTAAAAAATTCAGCATGTTCAGCGCCCCTAGCAGAAAAAGCACAAATTAATGTATGCGACCAAATTACAGTAGCCCACTTACGAGCTTACGCTGAAACACGCCTCGATTGATTTTTAGCCCTCTGTGGCCATTTGTTGAACTTGAGAGATGTGCGGGGCCTGGGGTGCGATCGGAGATGGCTGTTCGGCGCGTTCGTTCGGTTACCGGCGCGCGCGATTGGCTATAGGGCGCTATTCTGGACACGCATGGCGGCTGCACGGCCGCCATTATCCGCCATGCTTACTCTCTGATTGGCTGTCGAAAGGTCACGTGTATTGAAATTTGTGCCGGAAAGCGGAAGTATTGCAAAATGCAATTTTGCGTTTTCATCAAGATGACGAAACGTGACGTGGAGCTGCAAATTTTATGGACTAATACATTTTTTTGGTCCTTGGCAGATATATTGTGATGTTAGCGCTTCAAAAAGAATATGAGCGGTAGCGTGCAGAAGCCAGTGCAATGCATCTGCAATTGCGCGAATATGTGGTGGCGATCCAAGATATGCGCCATGCCAGCTTGCTGATTGGCTGAATGAAAATCTCGTGAGGAGCGTCACAGGAAAGGCTGTTTCGTAATCGTCATTTTGACGATGCGTGACGTTACGCTGGGCCGCCATTGCTGAGATTTTCCGCCATAATTTTTGCTGCGAAGAGCCGCGCGAATTATGCTAATAGGCAGCCATATGCAATGGCAGCCGAGAGGAATGCGTATCGCCACATTTTCCTCGTCGTTTGGCGCCACGAAAATCTTTTGTTCATAACGCGTGCTCATAGTATTTGCATCGCTCTCGGGTGGTGTTGGCATTTGTGTTTGGGGCCATCGTTTTTTAAAAGAACGCTTTTGTACGAAATAATATTGGTTGAATATAGCAAACTTTCAGCAATGTTGTCCACTTTTCACTGCTGCATTTGTATTGTAATCGAGATTAAGGCCTTTTCGCACAATCAGACGTTATGACAACGGCCTCTTTCTAATTTATAAAAAGAAATGTACGCAAGGCGGCGCCTTGAAGTTTCCTCCCGCGGTACGAGAAACCAACGAAATGAACAAGAGATGGCAGCGCCGGCACTTGCGTCGCTCTAGTGGATATCTCTGGCGCGCGCAACGCTATCGGTGATATTCGGCCGTTTCTCAGCCAGCCGAGTCGGGCTGAGTCACTTGCGTTTCACGAAATAGTGATAACGTGGCCTAGAACGAGCACGCATCACCACTGGTAGGTCGCGTATGTTGTCTCAAGAAAGAAAACAAGTGCATTGGCGCCAACATGCGATGACTCATTCCATTTTCCAGGGACACGCATCCTAGCTATTGAAGCAGATGACGGCTTGTACGCAGCAGACGACGGAAGCGAGAAGCGTTTTCGACGGAATAATCATACGCTTTGAGATAACTGATTTATTTTTACTGCGGAGGAAAGCTGTTTTGCTTTACCGATAACGCTACATTCAGTGCCTTCATTACAGTTTCTTAGGCAAAACGTCAAGTTGGCGTCACGTTACGTAAGCAAAACCGGGCCACCAGCGCCATTTTGTTTGCGTCGCGCCTACGTCACGCACCGAAGAAAATGGCGGAATGTCCAGAATAGCGCCCCTACTCCGCGCCGACGTCGCAAGCCGCGGGGCGCCGCCCCGTTTTTGGTGACGTCAAAATGACGACACGCTCCTGTCAATCATCCGCCCACCGAGCATTTCGTCCGAACGCGACGGGAGTTGAGAAGTTTGGAGCGATCATACGGCTTCGCAAGGCGCGTCTGGTGGATTGGATTGGATCTAACAGGCGGCCTTTTCGGCTGCGGAATGGCACGTTTGAATCCAATCCATAGTTTAATTCTAGAAAATGGCGCTTCCGTTAGAAACTTAGGTTGTTGCGCTGGCGTTTCTAGAGGAAGGAGGAGAGTGGGTGGCGGTGCGAAACGCGTTTGAAGAAATGACAGAAAGTGAATTCCGGCGTCGTTTTTCTTTCTCGAAACAAATAATTCGTTGGTTTTACAGAGAAATCGACAACATCATCGGTGCCAGCGAGCCACTGGGATGTTGTCGCTGCCTCTTGAAAAGTGCGCCACTCTTCCCGTCGTTTTTTTTTTCTTTTTCCTTCTCGCTGTGCGCGACACCACCTAGGGACGACGCAAAGAACCTAATAGCTATAAATTGCAGTAGTCACACGTACTACTATTTAAAAACGTGTTTGGGCTTGAGAAGAAAAAAATACATTTTTTTAGATAAAGATTTCAATCAATTGGAAGACGAGAAACATTTGGCTTTGTAGTATACTGTTTGCAAGCAGACGACAAACGACGAAGGTAAACTTCCGGGGAGGTGACCGCTTCCTGATTGGCTGCTCTCTCCGCCCTGCTGTCACAAATTTTGCATACTGAAACTTTGTGACCTTGCAGCAACTGAACAGAACGCGTATCGAACAAAATATCTCCGATCGCGCCGAGGAAGAAGAAGAAGAAGACGGCGAGTCAAGAAGCGTTCTTCAGTTCCCGCATTTTCCCAGCTTTTCTTGTATTTAATCGTCGCGAGCCAATGTTTATTTGTGCACATCTTTTCCGTGAAGTTGTAAGGACCACGTGGATACCCTTTTTGCCACAGTGAGTGACTTTTCACCATTTTACGGACATTCCTGTGCATCCGTCGGCGGCGTCTGACGAGCACTTCGGAGACCACGCCTTGGCCTCCGGGGTGGCTCAGTGCCACTCGTCCGCTACCATCATGGAATACCAAGTACAGGGAGAAAGTATTCTTCCGGAGGAAGTCACTCAAGAGCAGGGATGGCAAACCGCAGGTGCTAGAAGAGCTGGCGCCAAATCGCGGGAAGCTAACCCGAACGCCATGGCAACGCCTTTGGCTCCCCATAGCTACAAGTCTAGCGGCACAGCGCTGAAGACCAAGATCATTAGGGCGAGCCGAATGCCTGTTCTTCCCAAAGAAGACACGAAGATCGTTATTAGACCAAGAGGTGGGCTGAATATTTCCAAAATTGGAGCGGCCACGGTGGCTGACGCAATACTTGCAGCCTCCGGCATCAGCCAGCACGAGCTCACACAAGACACTCTGTGCCCGAACTTACAGCAAAACATCATGGTGGCCAGCACTCCCAGACGGGAGAATGCCGATCGATATGCCCGCATCAAGCAAATCCGAATCACGGGCAAGATTCACGAAATCTGCGCGTACGAGACAGCCCCGCACTCCACGTGCAAGGGGGTCATACGTGGCATACCGTTGCAAGACGACCCAGCGACGGTGGATGGCAAGATTGTTAACCCGAACAACCCTCTTGCACTAGCAGCCAAGAGAATTGCTCAGAGTGGGACCATCATCATCGCCTTTGACGGGCAGCGGGTACCGAATTTTGTCAGGTACGGAACGCTCCTGATGAAATGTTCCCTATATCGAAAGCAAGTGGACGTATGCCACGCCTGCGGAAGACTCGGGCATCGCGCCGATGTATGTCCAACACCGAGCGACGTCATCTGTCGGGGATGCGGCCTGCCAAATCCCAATGAGCAGCATCAATGCACCCCAAAATGCAAGATCTGCGGTGGTCCGCACCTTACAGCCGGTAAAGAGTGTGCGCGCAGATTCAAGACGCCATACATTGTTCGCCGACGACGCTTCGAGCGTGCCAGGCAGCAAGAGCAGCTCCCCACGCCAGCACCAACAGCACCAACTGCACTATCCAGCACCAACCGTAGGGGCGGAAGACGCTTGCGCTCGAGAAGCCGCTCTACAAGTCGACGGGGCTCCAGAAGTCGCTCTACCTCGAGATCGCGACTTACATCGCCTTCTCCAGCGCGCTCCAGCTCCAGAAGCTGCTCCAAGTCCCGTACTGGGAGCGACTCCTCCAACAGCTCACGTTCGAAGACTCCCAACGGCGGTAAAGGCAAGTCCTCTCTAACGTGGGCCGATAGGGCCCGTGGCAACCAAACGCAGGCGTCCAACTCTCAAGACTCGCACGACCTGCGTCTCACGAATGAGCTCGAAGAGCTTAGGCGTGCCAATGATAGTCTTAGAAAGGAAAACGCTCTGTTCAAGCAGGAAATCAGTCGGCTAGCCGCCGAGATGGCGGAAATACGAAGATTGGCGCTCACACAGCCAGCTTCTCAGCCTGCCGCACGCTCTTCGGCCATGGACACAGTGGAGGCCCCTCCCAAGACGGTTGCAGTGAAGCGGCGTGCCCTGGATGACTCAAGGGGAGACGAGATGGTAGAACTCCTGTCTGACCTCAAGAACGCCATCTCCAACATACAGACAGGTCTCTCACACGTACAAGAAATGATCGCGCACCCTCAGCTGGGCCTGGTCGCCCTCAGCACTAGAATACTTAGGCTGGAGGGAACCAGCCACGGATCTTTGCCAAGCACATCTACAGCTCAGGTCCCAACGTTGCCCAGCGTCATTGCCTCACCGACGGAGGGTGCCATTGTGAATGCGGCACTTTCGCAATTCATTCACAAGCCCAAACATGGATAACGTAACTAACGTCATAACAATGTGGCAGTGGAATTGCGCAGGGTTCGCCAGCAAACGGGCGACCCTGCGACAATACCTAAAAAGCGTAAAGGACAAACCCCAAGTAATCGCCTTGCAAGAAACGATCACATCATCACCTATCAAGCTCCCCGGTTTCCTTACGGTGGCTTCCACTGAAGGAGGAAGGGGGGTCGCTATCCTGGTCAGTAAAAAATTCACGTGCCTTCAGCGAGACCTTGGTCCCGCGGACAATGGGATCGAGTACGTCATGGCCGAACTCCTTGTCGACCCCCCTACGCAGCGCTTAAGAAGAAACAGTATCTTCATACTGAATGTTTACTGCAGACCCAGCGTTCACAGAGCCAGGCCTAGTGGTATTCTCAAGAAGGCCGTGCATTTGGCTGGCTGTCAACCTCTAATTGTCATGGGGGATTTTAATGCCCAGCATCAGGCGTGGGGCTATTGTACCAATACGAAGAAGGGTAGAGACATATGGGATGCGGCAGCGGAGGAAGATCTTACGCTCTTACGATCTTCTCTCTCTCGCTCCTTAGTCACTACTGCGCATGCGCCACTAAGTAGCACCGAGCCACAGGTGTTACGCCGCCGCGCCACGCCTTTCAGCGGCCGCCGTTTGCTATGACGTCACACCGCATTCCTTGTCGTTGCGCTCGCCTCCGCTCGCTTCACCAGCTGCATCGGATGCCTGATGTCGGAGCATTGAAAAGAAGAGCTCGTGTGCGCCGCAACCACACTTGAGGCGGCAATATGGAAGGCGACAATTATGATAAGAGGAGGCCTGGAATCGACATCGGAACGAGATGAAGAGGAAACGAATCGCCTAGGAAACAGATGAACAGCGCGCCGAATGACTGGCTAAACACCGAAACATAGCTAGACAACCAGACTAACCTGGACTTGCAATCAAGATTAACCAAGGCTAGCCATGCTATGTCTTAGCTTTCGCTACGTATATTCTGGCATAGCCGAGCTAAGCCACTTTCAATTTCTTACATATGCAGAATGTTATTGCAGATGTTTCGATCAGTCGATCGTATGTAATACAATTTAGAACTGTGCTTGCAGCTTCGTATATGAAGTGTGTTGTTGCAGATGTTTGCAATGGTCACTCGCCTGTGGTACAATTCATAACTGTGCCTGAACACTCGCATGCAAGCAGTGCAAACTTATCTTCGTACTTGGTAAACAGTGCGCATTGCTCTTCCGTCGTGTCCTTGCTCGCCATCCTCAGTCCTTCCCCTTGCCATCTTCGCCCTATCCCTCTTATTTCTGCCGGCCCTAGCTTGTGTGAACGAAAGCTCAGATAGCAACTGCCGTGGCCGGCAGCGTCTTTTCCTTTCATTTTGTAGTCTAAAAAAATAACTACCAAATTTCCTATATGTTGTTTTGTTTAGGAGGAGGAAAGAGAAAAGAAGAAGGCAGGGAGGTTAACCAGAATAACGTCCGGTTGGCTACCCTACACCGGGGGAATGGGAAAGGGGAAAGCAAAGATCACAGGGAGAGAGAGGAAGGAAGGATAGAAGGAAATTGTTTTGTTTAAATATTTAACTATAGCTAAAGTAAGCGATTTTAAGCAGGATGTCGCACTGCGCGGTTACTAGACATTCGCGCTCAAGAACAAACCCACGACTACAAAGCCAAATTTGCCGTTCATAGCCGAATCTGGGGCGCTATAACATAGCGCTATCCCAAACGTTTCTATTCCAATTCTGCAATCAGCTCTCCGCGATTGGTCAAAAACTTTTTTGGACCACCTCCACTTCACCTGTCTGTCACGCAACGTCACGAAAACCGCGATAGCTCCGCATCTGATATGACGTGTACACACTGATTTTGCATGATTGGACCGAACAAAAAAAAAAGTTATTTCTGATTCGACGCCTTTTCGCCATCAGTCCTCGGCTATTGGTCAAAACACTTAGGGCTGCACCCACTTCACCCGCCTGTCACGCGACGTCACAAAAGCGCGAAAACTCGCCCGTCAAACTGACGCGTACATGTTAAAGATGCATTAATATGCCGAATAAAACTGAATTTTTTTTCTGAATAGCCGCAGCCTGCCCTGTTCCGGAAGTAATAAAGATGGCTGCCGCCGATCACCCAGGCGCTGGGTACTCGCACCTGCCGGAGAGCATGCGCTAATTTAGGTATAATAAACTTCTTGCGTGGCTGTGTAACGTTTTCGAGCACTTTCGGCACGTTTACGACCTCATTCTGCCAAATCTTTGCTGAGGATCCATTTTAGCGTCATTCTTAAGCTTCTGTTGCATGCCACCGCGATTTTCGACTAGCCACCGCAAGCTAAGTAAGGGAAAGCGGACCAATCGCAGGTGCCGGCACCACCCTCTATCCGGTTCTCAATTTTCAGTGCACTGGCTCGGCCCCATCGAATCCCTCTCCACTTGAGTGTGCTCCTCACCTATTGTTAGCCAATTAGATAAGTCAAACATCTCAGTGTAGGCAAAGTTATTGGTTTTTAAAGCAAACAAAAAAATTATGAGGTTTTACGTGCCAAAACCACTTTCTGATTATGAGGCGGAAATTTCGACCACCTGGGGTTCTTCAACGTGAACCTAAATCAAAGTACAAGGGTGTTTTCGCATTTCGCCTCCATCGAAATGCGGCCGCCATGGCCGGGATTCTATCCAGCGACCTCGTGCTCAGCAGCCCGACACCATAGCCACTGAGCAACCACGGCAGGTAAAGCAAACAAAAGTGACCTCCTATAAATGAGGACAGCATCATGATTGGTCTCTTCAGATAATCCTGCGGGTCACCGCCCGGTGCTTGCGTCGGCGGTTACGCAAATTTGACGTCAGGAAATTGGAATAAAAATATATTGGAATAGTTTTACGTTATGGGGACCCTGGTTAGCGCTATTCAGACTGATGCTGGGCTTTTCGAAACGTGCATTGCACCCGCAGTTGTGCTACATTTAGCTTTAATGTGCGTAACTCATTGTCTTGAGGCGAACAACGAAACACTGCAGCAGCAGGCATCAAGAAGTGTCCGGAAAGGTACGCTGACTTCCAGCAAACCACGGCAGATATACAGAAGTCACCTTCGCTGAAAATCTGTAGCCAACAACTGCACAAGCAAGAAAAGCGTGCTAGCGCCGTCGAACTCAGCAGCTGGACCGGCCCAGGAATAACATGGCGGACGGAAGCAGCTCCCAGCAAGTGGGCGCTGTCCAATAAAATGCGTCGGTGGTGCCGCAAACGTTTTCGGTACTTAACTTTTAAAGCTCATAAATGGCCTTCAGTTGCGGAGACTCCATTGCACATCGCGATTATTGATCCATCGTGTGTTCACGTGCTGCGCGACGAATAACTCATTGCTATACGTTCTCAAATATTTCGTTGCGTTTACGTCCGTTTAGGCGACAAATGTGTGTGCCGATCCCGGAGATGGTGCAATACCCGACGTGTGTTCCCACGGGGCTACGCTGGCCGGCTTACTTCCATCTAGGCCACAGGAATGTGAGCGCCGATCCCGGAGATGGTGCAATACCCGACGTGTGTTCCCACGGGGCTACGCTGGCCGGCTTACTTCCTTCTAGGCGACAGGAATGTGTGCGCCGATCCCGGAGATGGTGCAATACCTAACGTGTTCCCAGGGGGCTATGCTGGCCGGCTTACTTCCGTCTAAGTGACAGGAATGTGCGCGCCGAAATTGCCTTGTGGCGCCCATCTCGAGTGGCTATGTTTCGAGACCGCCCTAGACGAATGGAGTAACAATGCACGCTAATCATTAAATGTATTCGCAACCTATGAGGGGCTTTATGTATACCAGAGCGAGAAAAACTTAGTACAAGGTAGCGAATGAACTTTTATTTTCCAGCCACATGTGCATTCAGCTAGGTGTGCTTCAAACAATTTCAAAACCAAGCGTTTCGCGCCACTCCATAAAATTTGTCATTAGGCAATGATAAAAACGTGCAAATAAAAGCGTAACATGGTATGGAGCATGGAGTTGAATGTTTCGATTTTCATTTCTTTCCTCGACGAGCTGGTCTTGCACGGGGCCGTGCTGGTTCGGACTCGGACACAATTGCCGCGATGTTTAACTCTCCGACCTCGTCCACAGCTTTGCGGCGACTGACTATCTTTCCAGACTTCTGCTGCCCCGAAGTCATCTTTGAAGTGGCACCTCTGATCGGTTTAGCTTCGGCGTCTCTACTTTTTTTGGAGGTGATGGTGGCCGACTCCTCGTCGCTTTCGCTTGCGTGATTCTTCATTTCACCTTCGCTGGCGCTATACTCCTCCTCGCCTTCGCTGGCACGTTTCTCGTTTTCATTGGCACTTTTCTCCGCCTCCTCGCCTTCGCCGGAGCGCTCATCCGCCTCCTCGTCTTCGCCGGAGCGCTCATCCGTCTCCTCGTCGTCACCGGGGCGCCCTGCCACGTCGTCGCCTTCGCTGGAGCGCCCTGCCACGTCGTCGCCTTCGCTGGAGCGCCCTGCCACGTCGTCGCCTTCGCTGGAGCGCTCTGCCACGTCGTCGCCTTCGCTGGAGCGCTCTGCCACGTCGTCGCCTTCGCTGGAGCGCTCTGCCACGTCGTCGCCTTCGCTGGAGCGCTCTGCCACGTCGTCGCCTTCGCTGGAGCGCTCTGCCACGTCGTCGCCTTCGCTGGAGCGCTCTCCCACGTCGTTGGTTGCCTTGATTGTGTTCAAGGTACTTGGCTTGCGGGCAGCAGCCTTCTTGACCTTCGCCACGCCGGCAGCAGCCTTCTTGACCTTCGCCTCGCCGGCAGCAGCCTTCTTGGCCTTCGCCTCGCCGGCAGCAGCCTTCTTGGCCTTCGCCTCGCCGGCAGCAGCCTTCTTGGCCTTCGCCTCGCCGGCAGCAGCCTTCTTGGCCTTCGCCTCGCCGGCAGCAGCCTTCTTGGCCTTCGCCTCGCCGGCAGCAGCCTTCTTGGCCTTCGCCTCGCCGGCAGCAGCCTTCTTGGCCTTCGCCTCGCCGGCAGCAGCCTTCTTGGCCTTCGCCTCGCCGGCAGCAGCCTTCTTGGCCTTCGCCTCGCCGGGAGGAGCCTTCTTGGCCTTCGCCTCGCCGGGAGGAGCCTTCTTGGCCTTCGCCTCGCCGGGAGGAGCCTTCTTGGCCTTCGCCTCGCCGGGGGCAGCCTTGGCCTTCGCGTTGACGTCACCACGTTTAGCCTTCTTACCTGCGGCGTTCGATGACTGCCCTGGAGCTGAAGGCAATGCTGCCGTCGAGGAACCTGGAGACGTAATTTTTTTGCGAGGCTTCGTCTTCGCCGCCAGCTTGACCCGCCCGGTCATGCCTTCAGCGTGTTCCGTTGCTTTTGTCCTTACCAGCACGTGGTTCTCGATTGCCTTTATGAAGGTCCTTTTGAATCTCGCCTTGAAAAGCTGAGTATCCATTTCAGGGTACTTGCCTGGAGAAATGAAAATGCAATTAAATACCTAGTTGATAATCTCCTTCGTTTCTTGCACAGCGTACTTTAAGATCAAGACAAAAAGCAAAAATATATGTGGGGTTTAACGCACTAAAGCAACACGGGCTATGAGGAATACTCATAAGGGCTCCGAATTAATTTTGACCACGTAGTATTCTCTAACGTTCCCCAAGTTTATATACACGAGCATTTTTGCCTTCCGTTCTCATCTGAATGCGAACGTCATGACTGGGAATAATCCCATGACCTCATGTTCAGAAGCAGAAGGCCAAACCACTGAGCCACCTCGTTGCGGTAAATGGTCAAAAACTGATACTTTCCAAAATTGCTATATATAATTGAATCAAACCCGCTTTGCCAATATACTTCAATTGAATAATTGTAGCCGCTGGCAACTTGAATTCATTCTATAGTCGCGCAGGCGGCAGTGCTTGAAGTGTCCAGGTTATTATTTCAACTGTCAAAAACGTATAGGTGTGCAAATAGCAATTTATGAGACCGAATTGAATATAAATTGACTATTTTTGAACATACTAAACATTTTAACACCCATAACATGCAAATCAGTTTGTTGACAGACGAGCACTCTTGTGGTGTTCATACAAGATCCGCTATTTGATTGACACCGTTCAGAAAGGTTGTGTGAACTAAGAGCGAAATGAAAGGAAAACTTTCTAATCTCATCGTACTTCCCGCTGTTTACTATTTGTTTATTACCATTACCATATAAATGAAGTCCAGTTACAAAAATTTCATCCGTAGGTGTGTTGAAATGCACGGAGGTGGATTCTAACCCAGGAACTTTACGTGGAAGCTAGACACTATACGCTTGTGCAGCCTTCTTCGTGTTGTCAGTTTGTGTACTGCTCAACATTGACAGTTTCTCACTCGCCCATTTTTCCGTTTTTATAGACACGATATCCACTGCGCCACACAGCAGCCACGTTGTAGCTCTTGAAATATTGGTATCTTTAGATATAGTTGGTCCAGGAACTCAAGCTGCTTCATTTCATGAGAAAAAGCTTCAGATCCAATCTTGCATCAGAGAAAATACATTACGCTTGGCTTTTTTAACATCCTATAGCTGCAAATACAGGTTTTAACGGTAACGAGCACGCTAGTATATTCAAGAACACCTTTCACACAGGGTGCCCTTGAACACCCTGTGGGAGTCAGCAATGGGTGGATTTTAAAGAACACCCTTTCAATATCCTTACTGGCGCTGAACTTTTTTTGTTTGTTTTTGTTTGTTCTTTGTTTAATGTGGTGATGTTCTTGCATACACCCGTTTCATAAGGTATATTAAATAAAATGGATGCTAAATACATGCAATGGACGATGAAACTAAAAACACCCATTTAGCTCTTAAGAGTGCTTAAAGTAGTTTGCGAATAAGGCAGTCTCCTCACCGACAATTTTCACATCCCGACATACCCAACAATGGAAAGTGCCATTACACAACACATTGTTAAGCGTGATTTATGAAAAGCACAAAGGGAGTATTACGAACAACTAAGCAAATTGTTCGCAAACCGAAGGTTCTTCGGAGCATATGCGGTCATGCATTATGATACAAACTTTATAAAAGTAACCTTGTGGGCCAATGAATATGTGTGCATACCTTCGCGACCAAACCAAACATGGGTGCCGCCTGCGGCGATGGCACAGTGAAAAAAATACATGCACGTTCTCTAGTTGGACTGGCAGAGAATGCCGCTATTGTATAAGTTATGTAGCAATAAAGGCATTTTAATTCGGTGCGAGGACGCAGGTGCTGTATACATAAAAAGTACCAAACAATACCGATTGCCGAGTCTAACCAATATTTTATTGCGAGTGATCGTGTTTGATCGGGAAAGTCCGGCTGTCTGAACGGCGCAGCACAACCTGGTACGTTATGTACACTGTGCAAGCACCTGTACGTCTGAGAGCAGAAGTTGTCCTGAATAGGATGACACCGAATACATATTGCGTTACCGCAAGCCAAAGATGCAACGTGTTCTACTTAAGTGCGGCCCGTCTGAGCCCATGATAAATTTATTTTGGCACTAGCTGCTTTTGAGTTGTGCAGCCCTTTATACCGTTAAGTGTTGGATGCCGTACAAAACACCCTTGATGCGCATATAATTTTTGCAATTTGGCATATGTCATAGCACCGTTAAATTAATGAAAGCTGTAACGAAGGGTACATTTTCACCAGTCGACGCCTGCGGCTGCCATTGGCTGCCTTGGTCATGAGTGGCGCTGGAACACTCCCAGGGCTAATATTGTACACACACAAATAACGAAGAAAGCACTGCACGCGGAATTGCGGGAGATGTGGGTTAGGCTCTCACCTGCGGCAAGTTTTTTTTTTTTAGTCTACTTTCATTTCGTTTTAACTTACTTCTACATTTCAATTAAACAATGCCTCATATGCTTTCACTGGCTTGATTCTCTGTTTCTTCCTTATAGGTGCAATTTAACTGAGTGCATTCACAGCACAATATACTAGAGCGTTTGCATGCACAGTTTGGACACACACCACACAGCACCTAACACAGATCTTTCCAGAGATCAGTTTCTCTGCAGCTCATGCCTATAGGCAATAATGTGAATAAGCGAGTTCACCAGTGCATTCCAACTAATCTTGAGGTACCGATGGACCTCTGATGAAGCTTTGAGACCGGTTTCGCTTTTTTGTTATGCGTCCAGTGTGCTAGGATATCGACAACTGTTTCCGCAAACGTCTCAAAATATTACACACTTTCTATATCTGGTGTATTGATAAATAATAGCTTTTGTTACTGATAGAATAGCTACCAAGGACCTGAGAATCTTTACTCAGAAAGGCGATTCCCAGAACTGACCCCAAAAACTTCGCAACTCTCACCATTCATTCTTATTTACACTTATGACAAGATTTTTTCAGACAGTCTAGTGTTTACTGCGATTATCTTGAAAGGAAGCTCACCGAGTATGAATTTCTTTATGTACATGGGAGTTGCACCTTTCCTGTCATCTGCAAGAATCAGGAAAAAAGTGCATGAAGACACCGAAACGCAAACATGCTCACTTCAATATCAACAAGCATGCATGGCAGGTTGACCTCACGATTTCCCATCATCAAAAGTGACGAGTGTAGCCTTACTTAGGTACATAGCAAGCACTCTTATCGGGCTAGTTAGTATGATCTATATCTCAGGATAGCGAGAACACCGACAACAGAACAATACTAAGACAAGCGCTTAAGTACTTCATTTTAAGTATTCTGTCAACATGGGGTGGTACAGGATTAATTTATTGAAGTTTGTATACAGCGAGAGCACATTGCATACAAAAAAAGGCATAATGACCAAGGAAATGAGAACATTACTTCCCTTTCGTTTTACAATGATCCACACTGTCATTCACAGTAAAATCATACATTCTGATCTCAGCGAGTTATTTTGTTGAAAATTTGCAACACTTTATGTGCCAGATTTAAAACTTAAGTCACTTAATGGTTGCTGCAAAATGTGACGGCCTATCTTGTCCGATAGCAGGTTTAAACTACGGGTATACGTTTTTTCACAACCGTCGAACATGCATTTCATGAAAACCTATCGCGGCTACCGTGCGATAGCAAACCATGACACAGCAGGCTGCAGCGTAGCTTTAGTGATACCATTATCGCTATCTTCCCGGCCACTTGACAGCGTTGCTATGCTAGATGATCCGTTCTCTGCATGCACCTGGCGCAGCTTAACATTAGCAGGCGCAAAGCACGCATAGAGCACTGCACTGGCCATATTTTCAGGCCCGGGCCCGGCCCGAGCCCGAAAGTGTTATGTGGCGGCCCGCCCGAGCCCGACTCGGTAGGGTCAAACCTGACCCGCACCCGGCCCGGGCCCGAAAGATTTGTGCCCGGCCCGACCCGGCCGGCCCGTTAGCTCTGGAGCATGAGCGAAGCATGGTCCACTTCTCGGTAATTGTGAAGATACCATCCGCGGCACAGGACATTTTGTAGAGATAGTTTTGACTTTTTCAGGACTTGGTCTGGCGTTGTTGCTAATAAATTAACGGGTAAAATGGAAAGAAATATATATTTAACCCACTATATATACCCGTGCCTTAACGTGCGATATGAAACCCTGTGCTACATTTGCAAAATAGTTGCCCCGTCCTCCAGCGTGCCTGATGTTGGAGGTCACGTGATCAAAAGATAGCTAGAGCGGAAGCATGGGGTGGGGGGACAAAGTAAGCGCGCTAGGGGGCAGGGAGGACGAGGCAAGCGCGTTTCTCCTCCGCCGTAGAACAGGCTGTGCATCGCTCGCTGTCCCCGTGGCTGCGCCCACTCTGTAGATCCTGTGGGGAACTAGCAACACTGAATCACATAATATTGGACTGCCAGGAGGATCCCTCCTAACCTGATGGCCTCTCCCTCACCTGAAGCATGGGAGGCGGTGCTGCGCAGTTCTAGCCTGGACACCCAACTGCAGGCCATAGAACTAGCTGAAGAGGTCACCAGCAAACATCGACTGACGGCCATCTGCCCCGCCTGGAGAAGCCACGCCTCATCACCCCATCTAAAGCTGACAAAAAGTTTTTTCCTATGTATTGTAGGCAGTTTTCAAAAGTCACCAATAACATACGCGGCCTATTACGGGCATCACCGAGGCCCGGGCCCGACCCAAGTCCGAAGCTCCTTGACCCGAGCCCGGCCCGCGGGCCCCAGGCTTTCGGGCCGACCCAGGCCCGTGCAGTGCTAAGCTCGTAGGTAGCCAGGACGGTAGCGGTAGAGTGGTTGAGTTGTACTGAAACAATACAACGTTAATTCTGTGAGCAAGTATACTGGCCAGTCAGACATAAAAAAAGGCAGAACCCAGCTCACGATGAATGTCGACGTTACTGCGGTAAGCATTGAAGTAATGCGTCGACACATCATACTGCACCTGCAGAAATACGTCATATATGAGGCATGTACACAACCGAAATGTTCTTTCCCGCTTCCCTCTAGACAGCCTGCGCCATCTAACGCCGCCGCAGCGAAGTCAGGGTAGTGAGGCCCAGGTAATGAGGTCCAGTGCCGTCTTGATCAACGTTCTTAGACATAGTACTTCAGTTTCGCAGCTCCGCTCGGGAGATGGCCGAAGTGGTGGTCACGCGAACTAGCGGCGCTGCGATCGCGTCTTTCGTCACTTTTTGTTTCGTTTCTGATAGAAGTTGCGTCATTTCTGGTAGATTTCTGTTTTATATTTTGAGAAGTAGTTATTTCACAGTTCTTAATTTTGAGCCTCTTTGTGAAATATTGTGATATCTGAGCTATGTATTGTAAGTGCGTTTCTGGTAAGGAACTTGAAACTTGACTTCTGCTTTCACTTCTGGTTTCATGTTCGTTGCACTGCGTCGTCAGTCGCTATCCTTCTCCGTTTTGTAGGTGTTGTGTGATGTGTCGCGATTTGCTCTCTTGAAAAGCTTCTTGAAGAAGCGTTTCCGCATCTCATGACAGCAAGAAGTTCCCTATGCCGTGCTGTTTTGCCCCCGGCTGCACGAGCGGCCTTAGACACGATGCCGCTGGTCACCATTTTTTCGCACCGCCGCAAGACGCTGGAGAGTTTAAAAGTTGGGAGCGCATGCTACACCGAAAAGACAAACGCCTCACAAACAAATCAAAAGTTTGTGAACGCCACTTTGAGGACGACGACATTTTGAAATACTACAAGCATGTTGTGGGTAACAAAGAAATAATGATTCCTCGCGGGAAATGGATGCTTGCTCCCGGCGCACTTCCTCGGCTCTTTCCTGGGCTGCCTGAGCACATCTCAAAGCCAAAAAATGTGAAGCGAAAGCGATGTCCACCAAAAGAACGAGCGCAAGTGCCGGCAACTACATCGGGTGAAGCTTGTAGTGACAGCGCTTCAACTTCAAACCTGCTGTTGGGCTTGGAAGAAGGAACTTCAGAAATATGCGCTACACATTTTGCGCTCAACGATCTCACGAACGTGACACTGCCTTCTGCGCTCTGGAAGTTCGAAATTGTTTAGGACGACGCAACACAGAAGCGATGTGGAGTATTTTACATGAGGCAACTGGTAGCCGGGCATCTGCGAGTAATGAAAACTGTTGTACACTTGCTGCATAAACGGCTACAGCAAAATTCACAAGAGGCTATTTCGAGCTGCGACTAGCATTGCAAGTGTGGAAAGAATCCTGAGAGAAGCAGACAGCTTGAACATATGTGCGGGCGTGAAAGAAGGCCAGCGTGACTCGGCGACATCAGATAATATGCATCACAAGCAGTGCAATGTACTTACAAAGCAACTAGTCTGCGCGCGTTGTCTCCGTCTACAGAGGAAACTTCGACTGAGCATTAAGGCTCCGAGCACAACGCTCAAGCGATATCAGAAACTACGCAATGTGAAGAAGAGGCTGCTTAGGGCGGCTGCTGCGCATCAAAAGCAAAAGAAGGAAATTTTGGCTTTGAAGAAAAGGCTTTATGAAATGCCCGATAACAGAATCGAGGAAGCGTTGGCCGAACTTCCGCCTTTGCAGCGACTTGCATTTATGACATCGTTTAAACAGTTGAAAACAAAGTCTCCGTGTGGCGCGCGGTACAATGCGGACTGGCTTCTGAATTGTTTAATGCTGAGGATAGCGAGCCCTCGAGCATATAAGCTTCTGTCTGACATGAACATGCTGCCCTTGCCCTCCATGAGCCGTCTCACACAAATACTGAAAGGAATACCATGCAAGTATGGTTTCAATCCTCTCTGTATGGAAGCTATTGGAAAACAGCTGGGCAACAGAGCAGACGGGAAGAAATTCGGCACACTGATTTTGGATGAAATTAAGTTACGCCAGGCGTACGATTTCAACAAGTCAACCTTCAAACTTGATGGTTTTGTGGACTACGGCGGTATTTCAAATGAAGGAACTGACCAACTTGCAGATCATGCGTTCGTGCTGATGTTCGTACCACTTCTGGAGAGCTGGGTGCAACCGATCGCCACCTTTGCCACGAAAGGTGCTGCGCCTGGCAAGATTTTAGCAGAGCTGGTGTTGCAAGCAGGAATGCAATTGCATAAACATGGTGCTATGGTGATCGCCGTAGTCAGTGACGGGGCTGGGAACAATCGCTCGATGTGGCAGCAGATGGGAATCAGCGGCAGCGTAACCTCACCTTCTCACAAGATTCCACATCCATGCCTGCCTGAGAGCGCGTACCTTTATTTCCTGTGTGATGTGCCTCATGCCCTGAAGTGTGTACGCAACCATTTGCTCAAGCACAAATATGGACAGGTGAGCTAGCGTAGTTTATTTCATATATAACCTGTGCTGATTGGCGTCGATAACTGTTTTTCAGGCTGGAGATAACCGCATAAACTTTGCCCGCTATCAACTCCTCTATGAGTGCGAAAGGAAGCATCATCTCAAAGTCGTCCCCAAGCTCTCAGCAGCGCACTTAAACCCCACAAACTTGCAGAGAATGAACGTGCGACTCGCTGCACAGGTGAGCGATTAAAAACAGTAATACGCCAAAATATAGAAGGTGGCTGTCTGTTGCTTTGCAAGTTTTTTCAACTACAACTGTTACACTTTGTTTGCCTTCCACAGCTGTTCAGCCGCAGTACTGCTATTGGATTGAAGTTATACAGGGCAGAAAGCGTTGAAGGCCTCCAAGACTCGGAGGGAACAGAAGCGTTTACAATGACAATGAATGACGTCTTTGATGCACTCACCACAAAGCATCCTGCAGAAGGAATACGAAAGGGATCACCGAAGATTGAGGTACGGTTTAAGCCAGTGTACATGACGTTTTAATGGAAGCCCTACAGTTAGTGCAAAGTATAAATTCATTTATTTGCGCAGATAATCAAGAAGTTTCTCGGCCTGCTCAACATCACGGAACACAACTACCACCACCGAAACATGCTTATGTTTGCCTCGCGACAGACAACCGAAGCTTTGCGTGTTACGCTAATGTCGGTACTCGACATAATTGATGAGCTCCACGAAGCTGGTGTCCCCTACATACTGACAGTGAAGCTCAACCAAGATCCCCTAGAGGTAATGCGCAAATGCTTGTTGAAAATGTGGAGGGCTGTTGAATTTTAATGCATGCACAAACCGCAAATGCAAAGTTTGTCTTATCGTGATTACTTGTATTACTGCACCATTAAATTAAAAAGTGCGCAGGCAAAATCACTCACAGAATGCTTTCTTTATTCATTTCAGAAATTTTTCGGAGTTGTCCGTTCATTTCATGGCGACGATGACCACCCATCCGTAGTTCAATTCAGCCAGATTTATAGATTGTTGTCTTTGTTCACACCTGTGAAAAATGCAGTGAGGAAATTGCTCTGGCGCTCCCGATGGTGTACTGGTGTCTCTTCACGACAGCCTGGGGCAAAAGGCGAAGGCTGCTGCTGAGCTGAAAGGTGCAGTTGAAGCAAAGCTATACAAGAAGCTATGTGGGATGAGTCTTTCAGTAGGCCACATGGATGACTTGGGCGACCACGGGTACCAGAAAGCAGGAACACAAGAAATGGTTGTCTACTACCTGGCTGGATATACATTGAAGAAAGTTACGAAATCCATGTCTTGCGAACGGTGTGTTGAATCACTGGAAAGTGCTTCTGTGCCACCAAGTGCGGGTGACCCACGACCCTCGCATAGCCTTTTGGCAGAGCTGAGGTCATTCAAGCCAGGGTGCTTACGTGAACCTTCTTTCAGAATGTTCACCGTCATCAAACACATAGAAGAAATAATTCGTCACACACTCGACAGTAACGCAATTTTTGGTGACTTATTTTGGAGCATCCTGGACGGGCTAGACAAAGCATCTGTGCCGGCACTAGGATGTGACAATCATTATGAGGAGGTGACTGCAAATGTCATCAAGTTCTATCTTGTCATGCGCATGCACTTCTTTTCCAAAAAAATGAACAGTGAGGCATCGCTGACAGAACAGGTGCAAGCTGCCAGAAAGAAAGCAAAATTGCTTTGAGCAAAAGTAGCTCAAAATTACTTTTTTGTGCACAAAGCAAATAAAAAGTGTCACTGTGATTGTTGTTTGCTTTGTTCGTTAAAAAGAAAATGAATTAAGGTTTGACCTAAATAAATATTTGTTCATATGTATTTAACTTCGTCCTTGTCACTGCTCACAGATCACTTCCAACTCATTTGCACGTCCCATAATATCCGCGGACAACTATAAAAAATACATGTGTCAATTAAATTTATTAGGCGAAGAAGCGTTGACGGGAGTGGATCAATTCACCACAGCGTTGTCTCAAGCGACTGCTGGGCGTGATGCGTTAATGTCCCTACGTCTGCACAGGCGCTCGCCGTCTTTAATTAATACACATCTTAAGAATAAGCAGCAAAAAACAAAGCCCCCGCTCAAGGGAGCACCGTAGCGCTTTTGTAGGGAAAAAGTTGGTTGAAAAGCGGAATCGTAGTGCACGACCGCTCATTTGCGGTGTAGTTGCAGCCTCTAAAGACTAGCCAGACATGTCATTCAAAGGTCCTTGGCATAAAATATTGTTCAGCAGCCAAAACGCAGTCGTCAAAGAGCGAACGGCACAGGCCAGTTGGGGAAAACGACCCACCGCAGAGATGACATCGCAGGAGTAGACGATGCGCGCTGCGTGAGAGATGCGTCACTACAGCGCCAATAGTGCATAGACACCGTGAAGTCCCCGTCACTTAAGCGCGGCAGGCTTTTCACAAAACTCAGACTGCGTATCTAAACTACATTTACCGTCGGATAAGCGCCTACAGGCCTGTCGGTGCAAACGACGCCTCGCAGCAAGAGCAGACGACGCGCGGCGCATGACGAAAGACGCGACTGCAGCGCCGGTAGTTTCAGTGACACCCGTTTCGGCCACGTCGGCCAATGGGCTCGCATAGGGAGCAGTGAAACTGAAGTATGTCTAAGAACGTTGGTCTTGATCTACGCCAGTCGCTATATCATCTATGATATATGACTGGTTCATTCAGACGTTGTAGCTACCTTTAAAATTCCAACACCCTTCAGAAAGTCAAACCTATTTAGAAGGGACCAAGCGTTCATGAGATAGAAACATGGATGGATTCAATGGTGCATGACTTGTAGAGGGAACTAGAGTATTGGATCCTTTCCTGCTACATTTTGCGGCATTTGCGACATGAACGGCGAGTGGAAGATCCCAGCGACTGCAGATGGGCGGATCAACCACCAGGAGAAGTGAGTATATCTACCATTAACATATTCTATTCTCAAGCGGCTGAAGGTCATTTCATGTCTGACGAAACAAAGTATCCAGAGCTAACTCGTAGTTGTATTGTGCGGAGCTTATTCACTAAAGGTTCTCATTCCTTCTGCGAGTTTCCGTAAGTTCTTGCACACTAGTGCTCGAAGGTATCGGTATGGAGCATGGGTAAATGCAAGGGGGCTATATATATCCACCGAGTCAGCTATTTCATCATCTTCCTTCCCAGCTATACCATGATGCTCCGGGCCCCAGCCGATGATTATGTCAAGTTTCTCACTATATTCTGTAAATAGTTTTAAATGCGTAAGCATTTCTATGCCTAACTAACGTGAACTTCGTCTTCCACGTAAGAATGAATGGCTCATACCCCCGTAAGCAAGCAAACTCATACCCACAAAGGCAGAGGCTACAAGCGCTCAGCTAACTGAAGCTAACAGTGCATACATTCATTGAAATGATCCATACAACACAGAACAGTATACGTTTCGATAAAGAACAAGCTCAAAACAAGCATCCGAACCACGAATAGAGCATTGTATACCCCCTCCGTCCTCAGTAAATGTAGTGGTGGGCTTGCAACAGCTTTGCTTTAATCAATCCTAATTCCCCTTAATACCAAAGGTCGTGGGTTCGAGTGCCTTAGTTGGCGTTTACTGGCACAAAGGCAACGAAGGCCATGCTGCGCCAGTCACAAGACAAAAGGAAACGCAAGGTTAGAGCAGGCAAACCTGCATTGCAGTATAGTTCGTCTAAATAACTAATTGCCTCTAAAAAGTAGAACAGTTTTCAGGAACAGGTTAGAGCAGACAAACCTGCATTGCAGTATAGTTCGTGTAAATAACTAATTGCCTCTAAAAAGTGGAACAGGTTAGTAAATGGCACTAGCGGGTCATGTGCCAGTAATAGGGCAGGATGTAAAAGTATGTGTAAATTATATAGGTTGTGTAAAAGCATCCGTCGCTGTGTTTCAAACTGTGGACATGTTATAAGGACATGTATTACTGTAAGAGGTTGATTGCATTTTTCGCAAGTCGGCGGGTTTTCATTTCGGAGGAGAAAGTTGTGTTAAATGTGTGTCCTATCCGAAGTCGACGCAGGATCACCTCATGGAACTGGTGAGTGGTTCGTACCACGAACCACTCACCATCGTACCACGGGGCCATCGTACCACGGGGCCAAACGCTGTGGCTTTCTGGCAACCCGGAGGACTTCGCGAGGAATGTCATAATCCCGAACATATTCCTCATATCGCAGGACAAGCGGCTTAATCATGTTCGGTTTGTTTGTATAGCGTAAGCGTGAGTTGCACTGTGTGACAATGTTGAAACATGTGTTGTGGTGAGGACTCAATTCTGAGTACATAAAAAAGTTGGTAGCACTCTGCGCTGCTGTAAAGGAGGTTCATTACAGTCAACATATAAGCTCTGGACAGGCGATGTTCTGTAAGCACCACTTGCCAGTTGTAGTCGATGGTTATGAACTGGGTCAAGTCGTCGGACGTAAGATAGTCTGGCTGAGCCATATATGATGCTACCGTAGTCTGATATGCTACGCACCAAAGTGCGGTAGATGCGTAGCAGGCATTTATGGTCAGAGCCCCAGCGCTTCCGGGACAGGACTTCGAGCATGTTAAGAGCATTGTTCGCTTTAATTTTAAGGCCATTTATGTGCGCGATAATGTTTAACTTTTTATCAAACAGAACACCCAGAAACTTGTGTTCCTGTTTTACCGGTAGTGTGGCTTCCTGTGGCTTCCTGTAGCTTAAGGATGGGATCTGGTTGTAGGCCTCTTTTGTATAAACAGTAATGGTTTTTTTTTTTCACTTAAGCGAAAACCGTTTTCGGACGCCCACTGCGTTAGTTTGTTTAATGTAATATGAATTCGCCCTTCGCAGGTTGCCATGTTCGATACACGACACGCAATTTGTAGATCATCCACATATAATGAATGCATCACGGAGGATGGAATTACATTATTGACCGAGTTCATTTTCACCCCAAACAATGTTGTGCTTAATGAACATCCCTGAGGCACACCATTTTCCTGATTAATTACGCGGGACAGCACCGTTCCTAAACGCACTTGGAATGTTCGATCGGACATGAAATCAGCTAGACATTTAAGTATTCTACCGCGGATCCCTAAATCCGCTAAGTCCCTTAAAATACCAAACCTCCATGTTGTGTCGTACGCCTTTTCTAGATAAAAAAAAGCTGAGACAGTATTGCTTGTGTAGAAAGGCCGCACGTATCTCGTTCTAGCCGAACTATATCTGTTGTAGAGCAGCCTTTCTTGTACCCACACTGATGATTATCGAGCAGGTTCTCAGTTTCAAGGGCGTATGCCAATCTGATGCTTATAATGGATTCATAGGACTTGGCAAGACAGCTTGTGAGTACTATAGGTCGGTAGCTGGTAGCTGTTGTAGGATGCTTTCCAGCTTTCAAGAAAGGGATTTAAAGGTATTTCCACTCATTTGGCTTTTTTTTTCTGCTTCCCAAATGATGTTGAAAAAGCGGAGCAATGTGTTAACTGCTTTTGGAGATAGGTGTGCGAGCATTGTGTAATGTACTCTGTCCGGACCTAGCGCTGTTTTTTTTTTTCCCCAGTAGAGAGTACTCTTGATTTCCGGAAGTATTAAGGGGGCATTATATGATCTCTCGGAACTTCCTGTTGTCGGAAGCTTTTGTTATTCTGCTGATTTATATTTTTGAAATTCAGTGGAATAGTTTATTGAGCTTGATATGTTTTGGAAATGCGGCCCTAATATGTCTGCTTGTTCTTTTAAATTCGTTTGTGTACCTGGAGGCGAGGGTATGGGCATCGTATAAGGAGCGTACTCGCTTCTAAACTTACGAAGCTGATCCCACATTCTTTTGGATGTTATTGAGCTATTGATGGAGGATACATACAATTGCCAAGACAGTCTTTCGGCTAGGCTAGGCGTGTATCTGGCTTTCGCCTTTGCTATCTTGAAATACAGCAGGTTATCTTGTGTTGGGTATCACCGAAAGATACCCCACGCTTTGTTTTGGGCTTTTTTTAGTTTGTATGCATTCATTCGTCCACCAGGGTTTAGTTTTTTCCTTAAAAAGCAGGACGATTGCGGGATCGTCTGTTCTGCTGCAGCAATATGGAGGCAATAATCTTCATTCATTTCGTCTATCGTTTGACCATCTGATATGTCATCCAGACTGGCCTTCTCGCTGAAAAGAGGCCAGTCTGCTAGATGGGGTTTCCAACGGGGTGATTTTAATGGTACTGTAGGGAAAGGAGATGTTTTTTTAATAATGCCGGGCATATGATCACTACCATAAGTATTGTTAACACTCCATTTAAAATCGATAAAGAGAGATGGAGCGCACGGCGCCAGATCTAGACAGC
>NC_091821.1:142663570-142671070 GCF_038994185.2 Dermacentor albipictus | reverse complement strand
GGTTTTTTGCCCTACGCATTACATGGCCTGCTCAGCTTCATTTTTCTCTCTTAATGTCAACTAGAATATAGGCTATCACCGTTTGCTCTCTGATCTACGCCGCTCTCTTCCTGTTTCTTAATGTCACGCCTAGCATTCTTCGTTCCATCGCTCTTTGCGCGGCCCTTAACTTGTTCTCGAGCTTCTTTGTCAATCTCCAAGTTTCTGCCCCATATGTTAGCACTCGCAGAATGCAGTGATTGTGCGCTTTTCTTTTCAAAGACAGTAGTAGGCGTCTAGCCAGGATTTGGTAATGCCTGTCGTATGCGATCCAACCAATTTTTATTCTTCTGTTAATTTCCTTCTCATAATCAGGGTCCCCTGTGAGTAATTGACCTGGGTAAACGTACTCCTGCACAGACTCTAGAGGCTGACTGGCAATCATGAATTTTCGTTCCCTTGCCAGGCTATTGAACATTATATTTGTCTTGTGCATATTAATCTTGAACTCTACTCTTATTAAACTTTCTCTACCCGCCGTGGTTGCTCAGTGGCTATGGTGTTGGGCTGCTGAGCACGAGGTCGCGGGATCGAATCCCGGCCACGGCGGCCGCATTTAGATGTGGGTGAAATGCGAAAACACCCGTGTACTTAAATTAAGTGCACTTTAAAAACCCCAAGTGGACAAAATTTCCGGAGTCCCCCACTACGGCGTGCCTCATAATCAGAAAGTCGCTTTGGCACTTAAAACTCCATAATTTTTTTTTTACACTTTCTCTGTTAAGGTCCTCAACCATTTGTTGCGATTCATCTCCAGGTTTGCTGAACAGGACAATGTCATTTTCAAACCGAAGGTTGTTGAGATATTCGACGTTGATCCTCACTCTTAAGCCTGCCCAGATTAATCGCTTGAGTACTTCCTCCAAGTATGCTGTGAGCAGCATTGGAGAGATTGTGTCTCCTTGTCTGACCGCTTTCTCGATAGCTAATTTTCTACTTTTCTTGTGGGAAACCAAGTTAGCTGTGGAATCTTCGCAGATATTTCCCCCAAGACATTCACGTATGAATCCTGTACTCCTTGCAAATCGCACATGCTTTGCATATGCTGGCGTTCGCTGGCGGCGCGTAACACGAAAGTGACGATGACGCTTTGCTCACCCTCCTCCTGTCACTATGAAGAATCGCGCCATGTCACGTGGGATTGTTTCGGATTGAGGCGGATGCTGGCGCGCTGGGCAGACGTGAATAGCGCGAAGTGAAGTGACGCTTATGAAGGTGCACGAATTTCGGAAAACAGCGTAGAATGGTAACGTTTGCAGGAAAGTCTATGCAGAAAAACACCCAATCTGGTTTTATCGGGTCGCTCAGCGCTCTTTTTCCCCAGCAGACGCACAGCTACAACCACCACCTAAAGGAGTGGCTTTTTTCCTCCTTAGCCTGAATTTCGGAACAAAACACGGCTGAGAAGCGGTCGTTGCACATTCTAACGCCAGAATTAATGAGTAAGAACAGATAGCTAATTCAATATTGAAGGGAATTACCTCGAACTCCACGTTGCTGAGGACTCAGGTCTTGACTAAGTGGTCTTTTCATGTCTGTTGAGAATGCGAGGGATTCAAGAGAACTAGAGTATAGCATGAAAAAAGCGCACATTTGTAGCCCTGAAATTAAATGGACGAAAATAAGCACATTGTCCAGAATAAGCCAGGTGCTTTACACTAAGCCACAAACGCTCGAAGCGAACTCTGCTATTGTTATTTTGTTTTCCCGGTGATGTTTTCGAACGATAGCACTTCGTTGTCAGATAAAGCTGCAAAATACCAATACACCACTTCACTACGTAATTACTTGCTTACTTAGCATCTTAATCTTCACCGATTTCTCGAATGTCTGCAACGATGACTTCGTGCTGTTCTAGGAAAGACCAGTTCACATCAATAACGAAAGATACATGGGCCTGAAAGCCGTCCAAGAAGCAGTTCCCAACGGTATCAATTTCTATCATGCCATTGAACCACAACTACATCCCATGGGGCCAAAGACGAGTGTAAGAAAATCACACAGACGCTGCATTACTCATTAATTATACTTTAAAGTTGCAGTAACAGGCAGCGTCGCAGTGCAGTGTTTCAAGTGAATAGACTATTTCTCCTGTTTACTCGAAAAATAATGCTTGCAAGACTGCGCCAAATTCCTTCATCTCGCTGCATTCGTGCTGTTCTAGGTGTATCACTGCTCGTAAATTAAGAGCTTTTGTTAGTGGCACGAGCATCGAGTGATTGTTTGTTGCGCAGCCCATCCGGTTAACCTCCTGACACGACCGGGACTAAATTCAAAATAAATCAGAAAAAATATTGTACAGTATAAAATTCATGCGTTTCATTATAGATATTACATTCGAGCATTAGTTACAAGTTGAGTTACTGAAGTGTCTGGAATAATTAGAATTAATTAGAAATCACTGATTACCACACGTCAAAGCATATAATCGTAGACTTAAGAGATCCGCCACGTGAGCACGACTTTGACGAAATTCCTGGAAACCCGGAAGTAGAACGCGGAAATAATGACATCACTAATGACGTCAAACAAAATGTGTCATTATATTTAACCAGCTAATTGATGAAAAACAGTAGCCTGGCATAGATGGAACATGTGCCTAGCAGAGCGGATGTGACGCCACTCCATCCTCTTTCGTTTCGCCTCTTGCGGCGCGCACCTGCTCGCTCGCTCGCTTGCTCGCAACAGCTGCGCGCGCACGCTCGTTACATGCTCTGACGTCAGCACCGGAGAGGGTGCGTAAGATGCCCTTCGAGCGCCGCTCGCTTGGAGGCTACGCCCGCCAGGTGTATCACCCTCCCTCGCTCCTCGCCCGCATATCGTGCCAGGGGAAACACCAACGCCGAGGTGCGAGGTGCGAGTGTCACTAATGTTGAATTCCAATGGCGTAGAGCAACGCCTCCAGATCCGCGAGTGGAACACAACCTGCGCCGCCGGAGCAAGGCGGAAGCGGAAGTTCTATCACAGAGTTACCCAGGATACTTTGCGTGTTGTCATTTCCTTCCGCATTTTGCTCCCAGCACCGCCGCACCGGTCACTTGTCTCTTCAGCGCCGTTCACCTGTTGTTCTTTTAAAAGTGCGGAATGGATATCTCGCCAAGCGTGCAGCAGCTTTTGCTTCCTCGCGAGTCGTGACCGGTGGCGCCTCCCAGCAGACAAACGTGGAAAAGGAAATACGTCACGCAGAGTTCCGGTCCACTCCGCCGATTTTGGCGGAGCATCTTTTTCTGCTCCACGGAGTGACTCCCGCTCTGAATCCCCTCCTACTCGCTCATTGGAACACCCTACTCCCGCCCTCACTCTGCCATTGGAACAATCTTGCTCCGAAACGAGCAGAAAAACTTGCTCCGACTCCGCCATTGGAATTCAATGTAAGTGACGCCTAAGTCAAAGAGTAGGGTCGCCTACCACTTTTGCCCCAGGGCGCTGTAGAAGTCCGCCGGCCTTATTTTTAACTTTTATTTTAAGTGGTCAGAGAAGATGCGACCATTGTAAGAGTAGCCCAGAGTCAGGAAGACGGCGGAATTCCACAGGAGTCCGGACTAGCAGGCTTTTTCGTGGCGGTGTGTACCGGTATTATATTGCTGCAGAATTTGGGAATGTGACGACGTCAGAAGCCGTTTACTAGTTGCCAGGCCAAATGACTTAGAATAATAAAAAAAAGTTATTGGAAAGGCTATTAAGCACATTTATTTCACTACAATTTCTGTCGCCTTTTTTCAATTTAAGCCTCCGGTGCGACGAAAGATTTGCCGATGGTATTAATTGCTTAAGTTGGTAGCCAGTCTCTCTGAAATATTTTAGTTGACGGCTTTATACTGAAATAGCACGTGTGCTTGTTGTAAGCGCATATACATGTAGACAACAGCCATGAAAAGTGTACGAATTCAGCTCTGTACGCAAGCGAAAAACGCTGGTGCTCACTGTAGCTGTCGCTTACACACAAGTGGTGGCTACCGATGGGGAGAGCATTTGCTGTGACATAGTTAATAGCGCTAACAAGACTAACGAAGAAAAACAAAACAGGTGGGACCGGACAGAGTGCTCTGTGCTGTCCCACCTTTTTTTCTTTCTTTAGTCTTGTTAGCGCTAGAAACAATGTCACAGCAAATGCATCAACACAAACTAACCCAACCTTCTGCGTTAATTTCCGCGGGGGGAGCATTCGACGCATTCCGCAACGCAGCCGTTAAAGCGGTACTACTGCCTATTGTCTCGGTGTACCGTTATGCTCTGTTCACTGTGCTCTTCGGCGGCTTCATAACGCCGTCCCGAAGAAAACGCAATGTCCAGTGTATGTCTGTATTGCATGCAATATTGCAACCAATTGCACAAAAAGAGCTTACGAAAGCGCTCCTTCGTTTCTTTTTTCTTAGTACAGCAAGCTTCACGGGAGGAACTAGCCATGTCTGTGCAAACCTCCTCAACCTCTCCTCATTAAACCACAAAAGTTGTGGAAAATAATCTCTGGGCCTATGGTGACGCCACTTGAGCCTTTTCTACTGTTCAACTTACTGAGAAGCGTGCAATGTACGCTGCATCAGGCCAGCAAAACTTCATCAAAAGTTGTCTTTGTCTGGATCGTCCTTGTCTCGGGGCGTGGTACATTCTATTTTTCATGATATCTATTATAGTAGTACGCAACCGGACAAAACATTTACCAGTTGTGTATAGTCATCGAATGGAGGGCACAATGACAGTCATACACAGAAAAGGCAGCATTCATATTTTGGGTGGAAACTTTGGTCCCACTTTAGAAGGGTGGTAAGGACAGGCACCTCACCAAAATGGGGTACCAGTCCGGTTTAACACTAAGTCCATCATAAGCGTTTTAGGTGCACTCATCTGGATGAAATGCACCCTTGTAGGTACAACCGTTTCGGCGCCTTCCAGGTATCACGCCTGTCAACTTTACTTTATGACATCATGCTACTTGGATCCAAATTTCTGTTGCCAAGCCCGGCGTGAAGAAAGCGGGAGCGTCAAAATGACCGCGGCTTGTTTGGGAGCGTCTCTATCAAATTCTATGGCAGTCGGGCAATGTTGCGTGACGTCACAGATTGAAGTGCACCGGCCTTGTGCTATTTAGGAGGCATTAGCCAAGCGTCTCAACGCACTCGATTGCCCGCGAGGTGTTCATAACTCGAAGGACCACTCAGCGGCGTTCAATTGGACATTAATGCTTTCGCATTTACAACTCATTAGAAGTGCATAGGTGTCCTCGGATTTAAAAAAGAAATTGACCGAAACGCCAAATTACAGTTTTCGTGATGTGTCATATACTGACCCGGCTGACATTAAATTTACTAGAAAGTTATCCCAGGGTATCTACCTCCTCGAAAACTGGCAGATAACCCACCCGCTGTTTAGCCCGCTCTGTGCGTGAATTCATTCCGAGCGCATTCTTAGTCCTTTCCGCCCTAGTCGATTTCTATATTGGTATGAGCGACTCTGATAACCATTCTTGGCATCCTTTCTATTCCACTTACTTTCCCTTTGCCCAGTCAATGTGAGCATCCTTTGCGATCTCCACGTTCTGTCCCCTTTATGTGTCGCTCACTTCGCAGAGCGCTTGAAACGCGTTTAGTCCTGTGCCGTTCTTTTTTGCAAGCGAAGTCTCATTTTATCGCCCATTCACAGGCGCGGAGTCGCAGACCAGCCAGGTTTGCCCACTGGAATCAGGAAGGATGTTGCCTTCCGCCAGTAGAGGGGACACGAAGGCCTAAGGCGGCTTTCAAAAGCTAGCCAGTGTACGCAAACGTGTAACCGTCACCTTGCTTATCTTCTTTTTACAGACCGAGTTTGTTTTCCAGTGTTCGTTTTCTTTTTAACGCTGCCTATTGAAAGCTGGCGTTCAGTGAAATGGGCAAATCGAGGAATTCCCAGCTTTACAACCTCCGCTCCAGGGTTCCGATGATGGCGACCGGATGCAGCTTTTCTCGCCAGTGCCGCCGCGGGGCATGCACCAAAGCCCCTGTTTCTTGGTATTTCTGGCCCTCTCGCTCCTTGTAGAACTTTTAAACAGCATTAAAACGAGCGGGGACACCACACAGGAAAGAGCCCAGCACACACGAGAAATAAAAAGGGGGTAAAGTGGCGAGCGTTTAGATGTAGCAGAGTAAGATCCGAGAATATAAGAAAGGAGCCCGGGTTAGGACAACTTAGGTTGTTATAAACGTCCGCAGCATGAGGCTATTGAGGTTGCATATTGCGGAGAATTGGCAGTATAGCTGAAACATTTATGTGTCATCAAGGGGTCGTGTGAGGAAAAGAATGCCCTATTACGTGCAACAGATCGCAAAACTTCACGGAACATTCAGGAGCGGAGAGAGACAGGGAGAGAAAGAGAAAACGACATTCGCTCGGCACCTAAAACGCGTGTACTGCGGCTAAAAACTGCAGCCGGTACTTATGGGGCTAAAGAGGTATTGGGCTGGTCAGACAAGCCGCGAGGCATCTTAGTTTTTGAACTACCCTCACATCTGGACCAAAGTTTACACTCGCGTGTGCGCTGCACATGACCTATCATATTTATATGCAGATGATTCTTGCTGATGTGGAAATAGCGAATTTCAAGGTTTAGACTTTGAGAGCACATTTCTCCTTGATCCAAGTCTTGCGACACTTCAGAGAAGCACGGTTTATCAATATGTGTAAAGAATACAACGTGAAAAAAAAAGAAACAACTCCAGCAATAAAAGATAAACAGGCAGGCGCTGATGTACACGAATTGCTTTTGCATGAATCCTCTTTTTGATGTCGTTACTTTTTTTCGAGTTGAATTTTCACTTACCATCTAGCCCAAAAGCAAATAGTTCTTATAAGGGTGCCTTAATTTTGAGTGAGAATGCAGCCGAAAAAAGAAATAGATTAAAGACTGCGTGCGACTCTCCAGCAGAAACGAGCAAACTTTCTATTGTGAAAGTCGATGGTAGTCACACACCCCCTCTCAACACACACACGCACGCATGCATACACACGCAGACAGAGTGAGAGAGAGAGAGGAGGTATGGAGAGAGAAAGATACAAGCAAAGGAATGACAGAGACATTAACCAGATGATATCTCCAGTTGCCTACCCAGTACCGGGGAAGAGAGAAAAGCGTGCGAAAGATGAGAAAAAACAAAAAGAAAACAATACAGAATTGTCTCTGTGGGCCCTGTTGCACTGTTTGCGAAGGCACCACATAGTGTCAAGGTCCCACTAATGCATTCAAGGTCACACAATGCAAAGTCAAAACTTGTCACACCGCCCGGTACCTTTTTCATGCTTACAAACAGAGTTCCCGGAAGACTTCCGGCTAAGCCGTCAGGAGTAACAGAAGTTACATTGGCCTATAAACTTACAGGACCCTCCTGCTGGCACCAGCTTTGTTGGGGAGTTGAAGTATTTGACAATGAATTGTATAGTTAAGTGCAACAAAAAAGAAAAAAAAAGCCCGCACCTGAGTTCGACGCATTG